>NC_092338.1:84146923-84447884 GCF_046630445.1 Rutidosis leptorrhynchoides | reverse complement strand
AGTCGTTACATGTAAGTGTTGTTTTGAAACCTTTAGGTTAACGATCTTGTTAAATGTTGTTAACCCAATGTTTATAATATCAAAAGAGATTTTAAATTATTATATTATCATGATATTATGATGTACGAATATCTCTTAATATGATATATATACATTAAATGTCGTTACAACGATAAACGTTACATATATGTCTCGTTTCAAAATCATTAAGTTAGTAGTCTTGTTTTTTACATATGTAGTTCATTGTTAATATAATTAATGATATGTTTACTTATCATAATATCATGTTAACTATATATATAACCATATATATGTCATCATATAGTTTTTTTACAAGTTTTAACGTTCGTGAATCACCGGTCAACTTGGGTGGTCAATTGTCTATATGAAACCTATTTCAATTAATCAAGTCTTAACAAGTTTGATTGCTTAACATGTTGGAAACATTTAATCATGTAAATATCAATCTCAATTAATATATATAAACATGGAAAAGTTCGGGTCACTACAGCTATATCGGCAATTATCGTGTGAGCGTCTTCGGGCATTTTTTTCATGATTGATCCTCCTGCTGCAACATCTATATCCTTCCGGGTAGCCACATTGACTCCTTTATAGAAAATTTGGACTTTTTGGAATGTATTCAACCCGTGTTGAGGACATACCCTAAGCATTTTATTAAATCGGGTCCAAGCTTCATAAAGAGTCTCGTTAGACTTTTGCTTGAAGTGATTTATGTCACTTTGCAATTTTGCTGCTTTCGAAGCGGGGAAGAATTCTGACAAAAAATTGTCCATCATATCATTCCAGTTTTCAATATAACCTTCTGGTAATGAGTCTAGCCAATCTCTTGCATCATCCTTTAGGGACCATGGAAAGATTTTTAGACATGCAACTTCATCGGAGACATCTTTGATTTTGAAAAGCTTGTAAATGCTTACAAACTTACGAAGATGCTCGTTAGCATCCTCATTTAGGGCTCCACCGAATTGACATGTATTAGTCATCATGTGGAGAAATTGCCCCTTTATTTCAAAACTATCAGTCATCGTAGGTTGAACAATTGCGTGGCTTTGTCCTGTCCTTGTTGCCTTCATCAAAGCATCCATTTTTTGATTTGTAGCAGTCATCTCTTCCTCTTTTTTAATGACTGGCTCGATGATTGGTTGAACAATTGGTTCAGAGTTAGAATCTAACGAAAGTGATTCTAAACCTTGAGCAAGAGATTCTACTTCTTGAGCTCTTAAGCGTTCATGAAGTTCTCTTTCAGGTTCAGGATATGAAGGAATTAAATTAGAGTTGGAAGAACGTAGATTTATGCACTAATGCCTATCCTGCAATCACAACACCACAAACAAACCAATTGCAAAAATACAAGCTTACAATAAAAAGTAACTTTTCTAGGAATTGAATTCCTACAAAAGGATCGAATAATTCAAAGTTTATTAAAATCTTTTAACAAAACCGCTCCCCGGCAGCGGCGCCAAAAAGTTGATGTGTCAAGACGTAACCTTAAAAATGTAGACAATATGCTTAATAATTAACACATAATACAGGCAACTAAAACCCGATCATGTAGTAACTAGCAAGTAAATTGACCAGTTCGATCTACAGGGAGAAGTTTGTTTAAATGATTTTACCACGATTAATTATTCTAAAAAGGGGGTTTATATTTGAAGTTGTGTTTTTGTTTAACGAAACAGTAAATAAATATAATGAATGACAATAATGAGAATGCGGTGTTTACTTCTATGCTTGATAGATGACAGGGATTGTTCTTTGATAATTAAAACCGTTATGCGATAGTTACAATAGAGTATTTTATATCAATTTTACAATATCTATAAACTTAAGAACTATGTTTAATCAACAGGATTCTTTCTTGGTTAAATTCACATAAAACCTAGTTTACTAAGATCACTCTAAGTAAACTACATGATTGTAAAACCTAAATATCATCCAATTACCATCCTATATTCACATATAGGTGTCTAGATCACTAGGTGTTGAAGTACAAATTATAGCCTTTGATAAATTCACATAAATCAAGTCATAACTCGTATAATTGAACTAGAATATAAAGATAATTACAACAATGGATTTCTTGAAAGAACATGGTGATTTAGATTGATTAACTAACTAGATTCAACCCGGTTAAACTCACGTGAAACCTTAATTACAACAATCACTTGAGGTAATTTCATAACTATGTTGCTTTGGAACTTATTCAATTACCGAATTAAACACATAACAAAATTACTTAAGTGTATGTATCTAATCGTCTAGATTACTAGATGTATTGAAGTATAGATTATTTTCCTAGTTAACTCACATTAATAGGTTGCAATCTATATAATTGAAGTAATGATCTAAACATGCATAACAATGGTTCTTACGGTTGAACTAGATAATTAAATCAATCAAACATATGTATAACTAGCATAACATCAAAGTATAGAACAATCCCAAGCCATAAATCTTACATTGAAGCAAACACACAATGCTTTTAGCCTAACATAATCGTAGTAGAACTAATGAAACAGTAAATACAAGTTGAATTCATGTTAAAAAGATATAGAACAATAGTACCAATTGCGATAAACGATCCTAGCTTAAAATTGATGTTGAAAGAGTGGAGATTAACTTGCAGCCTTCCTTGGACCTTGAAAATCGTCTTAAAACTGGGGGAGAACGTAGTAGTGAAGGTCTCTCAAGTAAGTAACCATTTGCTTCATTAAATAGCCTCAAAAGTTAGGTATTTTGGCCAGAAAGTGACCAGATGCGCCGCATCTCTTTGGGATGCGCCGCATCTCTTTACGTTTAGTAGATTCCAGCTCGATTCTGCACTCAGGACTGTCGGCAGGGGGTCAGATGTGCTGCATCTGGGACAGATGCGCCGCATCTGGCTTGGATGCACCGCATCCATCTCAGATGCGCCGCATCTGTTGCTATTTTGGCCCAGAAGTCTTCATGCTCCGCATCTGAAACTGTCGGGAGTTATTTGGTGTAAAGATGCGCCGCATCTAAGAGAGATGCGCCGCATTTGGACCTGTTTCAGTGGTTTCGGGCTGTTTTACACATTCGATCTTCGTTTTAACTCTGTTTTCACTGTTGGTCTTCATTTATTCATTCACAATGGAATTTTTACAAATGTACATGAATTACAATACATACGTATAACAATTACATACAAATGGAACAACATTGGATCGAAATAACGACAATAAACATTTATAATTTTGGCGTTATCAGGAAGACTTCTAGGAACCTGAGAATAAACATGCTTAAAAGTGTCAACACAAAGGTTGGTGAGTTCATAGTTTTAGTGTTTCGCATAATCTGTATATAAAGGTGGATCACAAGATTTCAGTTGTTTCATCCAGAAACGTTTATCAAAATATTCTACAAGATTGAGCACCCTGATAACTAAGCTTTAACGTGATAATAAGTACCACTGTTTTAACATACATGCAACCAACATGTACAATACAAGCAAACCAACGTGTACTAAACTCAAATAGCATACGTCTTTTTAATAGTTCAGGCTAGGGTTTCTAAACCTGGAACAGACGGGGATGTCAAGCCCTATGGATCCATATATAACTACTCGCGCCCACCAGTTCTTATAACCGGCAATTACTAGTTACCAAAGCTAAGGGATTTTCAGTTCAAACTCGGTGTAGAATTTAGTATGTACTTGTATCCATTGCATTTAATATAAAGTGCATGTATTCTCAGCCCAAAAATATAGATTACAAAAGCAATTTAAAAAGGGAGTAAATGAAACTCACCTTAGCAGCATATAAAGTCGTTCACCAAAATGTGACCGAAACTCGAATTACCAAATAACCGTAGATCTCAACCTAGAGAACATATGTTGGTCAATAAATGTCTATCAAGCTAGGTCAGATTATAGTGTATCACAATCCTAATGCTCGAGATCAACATACAAAAGTTTATCAAAAGTTATTTCATAATGTCAATCTGACTTAATACTATAGTTGAATGATCATGGCAATCAAAACATTTAACATTTCACATAGTTTCCCAATTCTTGTCAAATTATACTATAGTTTTTATATGGCTTTAAAACATGATAAAACAGTCAATTTTGACAGTTGTTCAACAAAACGAGACGTACCTTATATAAGGATTCATTTACACGGTTGGTAATATTCAAAAATCCAATTTATCAATCTTACAAACAAGTTGTTTAAATATTAATTGCAGATTCTAAAGCAATTCCAATTAGCATCAATGATAATTCATTTGACCATATCTTTTGATTCGTTCCTCGAAATTACTCGATTTCTAAATGAAAAGTTATTGATTTTTCGCCAACTTTCCAAAAACATGTATATCATATACCTTTTAGCAGTAATATATGTATTTAATTCATGATTCATTATAAACTGTTTAACGAAGAAAATTAGCATACAAGCATGCATAAATATATATACTCGAGCACTAGATATGAATACACAATTAATATATAAAAGATAAGATATGAATGCTCACGTATCAATATTGTGATTCAATATTGCAGGAAAGTACGTAGACATAACAGAGGTGATAAACACTAGGTTTGATTTACAAACAATACCCACGAACATTACCCATAACCTCCATAGCTATAACCCATAGTTTCCTTAGATTTATCTCGCTCGAAAACCATTTTTGAAATCATTTGGACATAACCTCGTCGTAGTATTTTATGTATAATACTACTAATAATAATAATATTAATCTTAATAATAATAATAATAATAATAATATATATATATATATATATATATATATATATATATATATATATATATATATATATATATATATACACGAGAGATAGAGAGATAAAAGAAGAAAATGAATCAAAAATTAGAAAAACGTCGAACTTTATAGCATTTGGCCTGTCCCTCATAGCCATGCGATCGCATGGCTGGGAAGGCATAAATCCATGCGTCGCATGGGCTCAGTGTCCAGCTCACATCTGTTTTTGTTTCGTAGTTCGTCGACATATTATTATATTAATATAATATATTGAATTTATATAATTAATTATATATTATATTAAATTCACGTGCATAGTTGACTTGTAATTTTTGTTCCGATAAGTCGTACGTCGTCACTCGACTTATGTCCCGGTTCCAGTTTTTCGAACGTCCTTTCGTATACTGAGAAAACTTATACTTTACATTTCACGAATCGTACCTTTGTCAAAATATAGTTCTAAATTATCAATAAACTATATCACTAGAATTGTAACTTATATAATTGAGTGTTTTGGTCATTTACTTATATAAATCATCCTCTCGTTATTTACCAATATAATAGTATTATGAAACGTTTTATAACTAAATTAATATTACATTTTATATTATTAAATATATATATTTTCAATATAAACATGTTTTAAAATACAAATCGCAGGTTATTCATATATCTAATTCTATCAGTTAATATTCCTTATTATTGTATGTGTCCAAATTACGTTATTTAAACAAAAACATATTAACAATCAATTCTATAATATCTAAAAACATTTTCACACATTTGAAACACTATCAATTGAATATTATGCAGTTTAGTTTTCCACTAACTTTTATCTAACTTTCATTATTTAACACTTTTCCATTTATTCCGAATACCGTTAAAAATGAACGATTTCTCAAATCAACGTGAACCTCACAACAGAGACCCGTAATAATATCATAATCCTTAAGAGACTCAATAATTATCTTTTAATTCAATTGTTTGGCATAATCTTTTAACTTCGTAGCTAAATATATCAATCAGATAATCAAACCAATAAAGTTAATGCACAGTATCGTTTTCATAACACTTTGTTACGTTTTCAAGTTATAGTATATATATGTATCTATTTACATATAATTGTTCGCGAATCGTTGAAAACAATCGAAGAATATTTGAATAGTTTAAAATTTTGAGATTCATCTTTACAGACTTTGCTTATCGTGTCGGAAATATTAAATCATATCGAGAATTTGGTTCAAAATAAGTCGAAATTTTTCGGGTCATCACAGTACCTACTCGTTAAAGAAATTTCGTCCCGAAATTTGAGTGAGGTCGTCATGGCTAACAATAAAAATGTTTTCATGACGAATATAAGTTGGTAAATAGAATTTTATTACCGTTGAATAATATGGATAAAATAATCCGATCACTCGAAGCATATGAGGGAAGTTATCGTAATAGAGTGAAATGAAGGGATAACGATGTGTCTTAACTTCTGACGTAATCATGGTGGGAATTCTGGAATTTAAGGAATAGAAAATCTTCCTAATTTGAATAAGATTTGATTCTTCAGAATTTAAGGAAATTAAGATTTCCTTTGATTAAATGCGTAATCTGCCTCTATTGCTATGTATGATATTTCGCTATAAATTGACCTCTTCCGTTTCATTTATTTTCACCATTCCTATAATCTTCTTCCTTATTTCATACTTTCTAAAGATTGTGAAAATGCTTAATCCAGTTCTGATTCTTGATATTTTTCTGGCTATCGTATCCTTCATTCTTCTTTTTCATCTGCCACCAGAGGAAGTTATTTTCTTCTACTATTACCTTGGGGTTATAGTGTTTTTCATTCTCCCGTGTCTTTATATTGCTATACCCATTGATATACACGGTTTGTAATTTCGAGGTTGTTATCGGGCTTTATATTTTCCATTATATTTCGGAGATTCATGCTTTTATTTTATTTTCTTCCCAACCTTAAGTCAAGCGAATAATGGTCCAGAATTCGTAGGTATGGAGTTTCGAATGATCATAATATACAAAGCAGAAATGAAAGATAATAGCACGATTTGATTTGTCAAATTACCAGAATATCCGGAAAAGACCGAATCATCAAGAAAAATATTTTCTTAATATGTTTAGAGGTTAAATAGAATGAAAGAGTTATGTAACATGGTTCATGATGAGGGTGTGATCTGTGAACCTTTATCACGTTCTATTAGAAACTCAGCATGACTTACTGTAATATAATCACGTTGATCAAGTGTCATTATATTATACTAACTCATGCTTCAGTTCCCAACACTACTTCAAAAACATCCATTTTTCAAGATTTTCAGAATTTAGAAACTAAAATAGTTTCTTTTATGATGTAACACAGATAGCGCGAAGAGATAAATAATTTCGAATAATAATAGTTATGAAGATATCTTCAGAAATAACCAAAATATTTATAATGAAAGATATAATGATATCTTAGAATTTCTAATATCGAAGGATGATGAAGAAAATTTGTTCGTAACGGTTTTGAGTCAGGAGCAAGGTATTCGTTAATGACTTCAGCAGATACTGAATCATTTGTGTTCTTTGAAGGCAGATTTAGTCTTTGTGATTTGTCCACAGCCTCCTTCATGATTTGCTCAATCCGTTTTTTAGTACCAAACTTTATCCTTTTCTGTGCTTTTCCAACACACTACTCTTTATCATCAAACTTTCGACTGTTAAAGTCGTTTACAGTTTTTGCTGCTTCATCAGCATTTTTTCCAAAATTCTGAGAACTAGTTTCGCAGTTTGGGTGTTTTTCAGAAACTTCACATTCGAAGTAAATAAGTCTAGGAGATAGACATTATATGTATATATATAACTGTTGGCGTAGAATTGCTGCGAAATTCGAAATACTGATTGCTAATTCTTGGTAGTTGGTATGGCAATTACCGTTACAAGATGTGGATGAGTACATGATAGGGTTTCAATGAACAATTATAATGGTTTTCCAGAGAGACTTTAAGTCACAGATTAATGAATTTGCTGGTACATTTACTGTTAATGTGGTGGAACATGAAAGGTTCCCTAGTAACAAAAACGTATATACCAAAGTTACAAGTCTGAAAGATTGTCGTTGACTGGTTGAACGGTTGATAATACTGGATACTTTGAAAAGGAATTGCAAGGTTATTTTGGGTAAAAACAATGATAAAGGATCTTGCACAGATTTAAAGTCAAAGTATAGCTTTAAAAGATGTAGAGATCTAAGAATGATGTCACCGGTTCAGAGTTATGACTTGGATTCTGATCCGTCAATATCAGAATATGTAATTGAATTTGTATGAAAACGATTGTATATCATTGTGAGCATTGTTAATAATTTTTGAATCAAAGTTGAAGAATGTACAGTGTAACATATTAATTGCGAACTTATATATTTCCCGGGTATTACCTACCCGTTAAAGATTTCATAATTAATATTTTGTACAAAAGAATTTTTATTACCGTCTTTATGAAAATATATGTATGTATATTTTCTTCAGATGTAACACAAATTTAATGAGTTAATATCATATTAAGCTCATTTGATTTTCGGCTTGACTTAAAAATGATTATTCTCTAAAACATTAAAAATTAAATAATCTTTGCGGAGTATTTCGCTAATGTAATCGATACTTCATTATTTATTCTTATTACTCGGTGAAGGATGTTGATGCTCGTGCAATAGATTGTGAAGTTGAAGTTTGCGATGCGGTTGTTGTTGGTGGTGGTAATGGTACTGTTGGTGTTGTTGTCGGTGGTACTGTTGATGCCGGTGATTCTGCTGGTGCTTGTAACCTTTGCACCATATTCTCCAAAGCCACTACCCGAGGGCGAAGCTCGTTGACTTCTTCTACTACACCGGGATGATTGGAGGTTCGGACGAGCGGATGAATAAGATCCAGAATTTGAGAGAGTATATGATCATGACGAGATATTTTGGAGATGAGAGAGAAAATGGTATTACGAACAGGTTCGCCGGTAAGTGCTTCAGGTTCTTCGTCAAGATGGCAATGTGGTGGATGGAAGGGATCGCCTTCTTCCTGTCTCCAATGATTAAGTAAGCTACGAACCCATCTCCAATTCATCCAGAATAGGTGATAGCTGATTGGTTGATCCATTCCGGTTACAATGTCTTCGGAATTTAGGTGAATATCCATATCGGAATAGCTGTCGGAATTTAAGGAATTTGAACTAGATGCGGGATCCATCTTGTATAATTAGGGAATTGATTTTTGATATTAATCAAATTATAGAACTTAGATTGGTACTCTTCAATACATAATTTACATATGTATATATAATACCAAAATTCCATAAATCACGGAGGAATTTTCGGAAGATGTCAGGAAAAGTTTACAGTAACAGATACGCTAAGATATGAATTTTTTTCTATACACTATTTATGCAATAAATGCAGAAAAACGTGTCTAGACTTAAGAATGATAAGTATGTAATTTCCGACAAGAAATGATAAGCAAAACTTTTAACATGCAGACACGGTCGAAGTCCAGACTTACTAATGCATCTTACCAACTATCAGTTAGACACACTCATGCAAGACCTGGTTCGCTAGGACCAACCCTCTGATACCAACTGTAACGATCGTTCCAAATCCATATGGACGAACACGTCATTCATCGATTTCATTGCGAGGTATTTGACCTCTATATGATACGTTTTATAAACATTGCATTCTTTTGAAAAGGTATACCATAAATGAATATTTAAATCCAAGGTTTTCGACATCTGATGATTTCTACATATAGACAATCACCGTAAATAATGGTTTACAATAATACTTCCATTGACAAAGCAGTCAGAATAAGATACATGGTGATGGTTTTGTGAATGCAACATTTTCTTGAATAAATCATGTATGACTCCATGCACATAGCTTGTATAACAGATAAGCAAATAGCAGAAGACTTCTAGGAACCTGAGAATAAACATGCTTAAAAGTGTCAACACAAAGGTTGGTGAGTTCATAGTTTTAGTGTTTCGAATAATCTGTATATAAAGGTGGACCACAAGATTTCAGTTGTTTCATCCAGAAACGTTTATCAAAATATTCTACAAGATTGAGCACCCTGGTAACTAAGCTTTAATGTCATAATAAGTACCCCTGTTTTAACATACATGCAACCAACATGTACAATACACGCAAACCAACGTGTACTAAACTCAAATAGCATACGTCTGTTTAAAGTTCAGGCTAGGGTTTCTAAACCTGGAACAGACGGGGATGTCAAGCCCTATGGATCCATATATAACTACTCGCGCCCACCAGTTCTTATAACCGGCAGTTACTAGTTACCAAAGCTAAGGGATTTTCGGTTCAAACTCGGTGTAGAATTTAGTATGTACTTGTATCCATTGCATTTAAAATAAAGTGCATGTATTCTCAGCCCAAAAATATAGATTGCAAAAGCAATTTAAAAAGGGAGTAAATGAAACTCACCTTAGCAGCATATAAAGTCGTTCACCAAAATGTGACCGAAACTCGAATTACCAAATAACCGTAGATCTCAACCTAGAGAACATATATTGGTCAATAAATGTCTATCAAGCTAGGTCAGATCATAGTGTATCACAATCCTAATGCTCGAGATCAACATACAAAAGTTTATCAAAAGTTATTTCATAAAGTCAATCTGACTTAATACTATAGTTGAATGATCATGGCAATCGAAACATTTTAACATTTCACATAGTTTCCCAATTCTTGTCAAATTAGACTATAGTTTTTATATGGCTTTAAAACATGATAAAACAGTCAATTTTGACAGTTGTTCAACAAAACGAGACGTACCTTATATAAGGATTCATTTACACGGTTGGTAATATTCAAAAATCCAATTTATCAATCTTACAAACAAGTTGTTTAAATATAATTGCAGATTCTAAAGCAATTCTAATTAGCGTCAATGATAATTCATTTGACCATATCTTTTGATTCGTTCCTCGAAATTACTCGATTTCTAAATGAAAAGTTATTGATTTTTCGTCAGCTTTCCAAAAACATGTATATCATATACCTTTTAGCAGTAATATATGTATTTAATTCGTGATTCATTATAAACTGTTTAACGACGAAAATTAGCATACAAGCATGCATAAATATATATACTCGAGCACTAGACATGAATACACAATTAATATATAAAAGATAAGATATGAATGTCACGTATCAATATTGTGATTCAATATTGCATGAAAGTATGTAGACGTAACAGAGGTGATAAACACTAGGTTTGATTTGCAAACAATACCCACGAACATTACCCGTAACCTCCATAGCTATAACCCATAGTTTCCTTAGCTTTATCCCGCTCGAAAACCATTTTTGAAATCATTTGGACATAACCTCGTCGTAGTATTTTATGTATAATACTACTAATAATAATATTAATCTTAATACTAATACTAATAATAATAATAATAATAATAATAATAATAATAATAATAATAATAATAATAATAATAATAATAATAATAATAAATAATATATATATATATATATATATATATATATATATATATATATATATATATATATATATATATATATATATATATATATATATATATATATATATACGAGAGATAGAGAGATAAAAGAAGAAAATTAATCAAAAATCAGAAAAACGTCGAACTTTATAGCATTTGGCCTGTCCCCCATAGCCATGCGATCGCATGGCTGGGAAGGCATAAATCCATGCGTCGCATGGGCTCAGTGTCCAGCTCACATCTGTTTTTGTTTCGTAGTTCGTCGACATATTATTATATTAATATAATATATTTAATTTATATAATTAATTATATATTATTTTAAATTCACGTGCATAGTTGACTTGTAATTTTTGTTCCGATAAGTCATACGTCATCACTCGACTTATGTCCCGGTTTCGGTTTTTCGAACGTCCTTTCGTATACTGAGAAAACTTGTACTTTACGTTTCGCGAATCGTACCTTTGTCAAAATATAGTTCTAAATTATCAGTAAACTATATCACTAGAATTTTAACTTATATAATTGAGTGTTTTGGTCATTTACTTCTATAAATCATCCTCTCGTTATTTACCAATATAATAGTATTATCAAACGTTTTATAACCAAATTAAAATTACATTTTATATTATTAAATATATATATTTTCAATATAAACATGTTTTAAAATACACATCGCAGGTTATTCATATATCTAATTCTATCAGTTAATATTCCTTATTATTGTATGTGTCCAAATTACGTTATTTAAACAAAAACATATTAACAATCAACTCTATAATATCTAAAAACGTTTTCACACATTTGAAACACAATCAATTGAATATTATGCAGTTTAGTTTTTCACTAACTTTTATCTAACTTTCATTATTTAACACTTTGCCATTTATTCCGAATACCATTAAAAATGAACGATTTCTCAAATCAACGTGGACCTCACAACAGAGACCCGTAATAATATCATAATCCTTAAGAGACTCAATAATTATCTTTCAATTCAATTGTTTGGCATAATCTTTTAACTTCGTAGCTAAATATATCAATCAGATAATCAAACCAATAAAGTTAATGCACAGTATCGTTTTCATTACATTTTGTTACGTTTTCAAGTTATAGTATATATATGTATCTATTTACATAAAATTGTTCGTGAATCGTTGAGAACAATCGAAGGATATTTGAATAGTTTAAAATTTTGAGATTCATCTTTACAGACTTTGCTTATCGTGTCAGAAACATTAAATCATATCGAGAATTTGGTTCAAAATAAGTCGAAATTTTCCGGGTCATCACAAGAACCACCACCTTCTTCGTTCTTTGAACCACAACCGTATAACACACCACTTTTCTTTTTCTTATTATGTTTCTGTTTAAATCGAAACCACCACAGACATCCTTCATCAAACTTTATTGCTACAGTATGCTTCGAATTCTGTGATAAACATTGAGACACGAGAATGATTAAATTAAATTTCTTTGGCGTTTTGTTTCTTTTTTTTTCTTCCCTATGGCCGACACATGCTAAACCATAATCCCACCTCACCCACTTGTAGTTTTAAAAGTATATAATATTATCTTTATCTTGGTTCTTTCGGGTATGAAATGAAAACATGTCCCACCTGCACTATATTTGAGAAAATGAAACTTATTAAAATGAATATGATTAGATTACGAGTGGGCCGAATAATATGAAGCGTAATTAGACATAGGCCTGAGTAAACTGTTGGGCCGAATGAATTGGTTGGATTAATTATGGACTAACAGGCTTTGGTCCATTAATTGTTAGACGGGCTTGAGAAACTAGTTGAGCTGAGGCGGTCCAGTCTCCACGTGGGCCGAAGAATGATGAGGGTGATGTATGTGATAAAATGATCATGATAATACGATGTAGATACAGTTATGTATGATAGTAATTAACGAAGATGCGAGATGATGATGTTATATAATGAGGATGGTGATGATGTATTATGATGCCGTATGAGTTTGACAGCGATGATAGTATTATGTTACATGATGATGATGATGGATGAATGATGATGATCGATGTAGTGACGATGTACGATGAATGATTAGATGATGATGGTTAGGATTAGGAAATGATGATGATTGATTCGTTAATGATATGTGAAATAATGATAATAATAAATATGGTTAAGGATGTTATCGGGTTAGCGGGACGTCGCGGGTTCAAACCCGGACTTGGGCATTTTTTTTAGGAGTACTTCTTTGAGGTAGTTTACTTATTACTCATTATTATTATTATTATTATTATTATTATTATTATTATTATTATTATTATTATTATTATTATTATTATTATTATTATTATTATTATTATTATTATTATTATTATTATCATTTATAATGTAAGTAGTATAATGGTTGAAACTAATTTTTATCAAAATTATCATTGTTATTATTAGAATTATCATTATTATTATTATTATTATTATTATTATTATTATTATTATTATTATTATTATTATTATTATTATTATTATTATTATTAGAATTATCATTATTTTTATCACTATTATTTTTACTATCATTTTTATTATTATTTCTAACACTAATAATATTATTTTTTATCATTATTACTAGTATTATTAATATATCAAATAAAGATTTTCTATATAAAAATATATTATTTACATAAAACATAATTATATTAATATGTTTGTAATAAATATTAATTATCTCTTTAATGTATTTAAAAAAAATTAATAAATATAGTTAATTTAGTTATTAATGAAACGTACAAATTACTAAAATAACAATTAATAATAATACCTAAATTTGTTCGATTACCATTATATGTGTTAATATATATATAAATGATATAGGTTCGTGAATCCGAGGCCAACCTTGCATTGTTCAGTATCGTCGTATGAATATTTTTACTACAAAATATCGTATTGTGAGTTTCATTTGCTCCCTTTTTAAATGCTTTTGCAATATATATTTTTGGGACTGAGAATACATGCGCTGCTTTATAAATATTTGACGAAATAGACACAAGTACTTAAAACTACATTCTATGGCTGGATTATTAAACCGAATATGCCCCTTTTTAGTCTGGTAATCTAAGAATTAGGGAATAGACACCCTAATTGACGCGAATCCTAAAGATAGATTTATCGGGCCCAACAAGCCCCATCTAAAGTACCAGATGCTTTAGTACTTCGAATTTATCATGTCCGAAGGGAGTCCCGGAATGATGGGGATATTCTATATCCATCTTGTTAAGGACGGTTACCAGGTGTTCACCATATGAATGAATTTTTATCTCTATGCAGTTTGCGAAATGCTTGATATGAGATTAAGTTTATGAGAAATTGAAATATGAAATCTTGTGGTCTATTAAAATTATGGAAATGATAGATTTCGATAAACTAATGAACTCACCAACCTTTTGGTTGACACTTTAAAGCATGTTTATTCTCAGGTATGAAAGAAATCTTCCGCTGTGCATTTGCTCATTTTAGAGATATTACTTGGAGTCATTCATGACATATTTCAAAAGACGTTGCATTCATCAAGAATATTATTAGGTCATTTATAGTTTGGATATTATGAAATGGCATGCATACCTGTTAACTTTCGTTGAAGTGAAAGTTTGTCTTTTAAAAACGAATACAGTGTTTGTAAAACGTATCATATGAAGGTCAGTACCCCGCATTGTAACCAGATGTTGAAGACTTCGTCCAGATGGATTAGGACGGGTCATTATATATATGGTTGACTTCGTTGTGATTAATTGGTTTGCATAGTGTGGGGTCTAGCCTTATATCATTATTATTAGATTTTCGCTCATGTATATCTCAACGACATACGTTAAATTACTTTCAAATGGCAGTATCGACATTACCCAGAAGGGTTAAACCACCTTTGCGATCATATGTCATTCATACACGCGTTAAATTAAGAGGAAACTCAAATCGCAACAACCCTGACAGTGCGGTTGAAGGTTGAAAAAACCTCTTCCTAGAAGCTAATTGTTACCAGTACCAATTAGATCTCGACCCTTGGAATTGAACATCCTCCTACTCGTTGAGGACAAACATGTCACTCCTCGTATACCACTTAGGCAATGTCTTGGTGGTACCACATACGTTAAATTACATTTAATAAAATCGTAATGTTATAAAATATCCAGATTTATCACTAATACATTTATAAAAATGATAAATAGTAGATTGAATTAAGGTTGCAAAAATCGGAAAAAATCGGGGAGTTCTCGGTCGAATTCATCATGCTGTCAAGTTCTCGGTCTACTTCTCGTCCAACGGCCAATTTCTCGGTCGATATCCGATTTTTTCAATTTCTCGATCAATTTTTCGGGGTAAATATAATTTTTATACCTATATATTACGGAGTATGTATTATAAAAAATTATATAAGTGCTTGTGTGTTGCTATATATTATATTATGTATCATAAAGATCATCTAAAGAGGCTAAATTTTATACATATATATTCGAAAATTTATATTTATAATAAAAAGTCAACGTTAGTCAACAACCGATTTCTCCCCCAATAATTGTTCGGCCAAGTTTCGATTTTTGCAACCTTGGATTGAATAAAGGAGTATCAAATAAAACTTTTAATTAATTATCCAATAATTGTTCGGCCAAGTTTCGATTTTTGCAACCTTGGATTGAATAAAGGAGTATCAAATAAAACTTTTAATTAATTATGATACATCGTTGTTGAGTTAGGATTATATTTATATAAAAAAGTTAACGTAAGTCAATAACCGATTTTTCCTTTAAAAATTGTTGGGCATGTGAAACATGTAAATCTCTCAGGGGTGACTAGTGGATTAACTAAGTTAACAACTAAAATCATTATAAGATATACTCCACATTAATTAACCACCACTTTAAGCTTATAAGGGAATCAAATATTCGTTCTTTAACCGATGTGGGATGGGTTAATACAATATATGACTCAGACCTCGAGCCTCTTTCTACTGTAAATTGAGACTCGAGACATAACTGGCCCAAGCTAGTTTGATTTGGTTATGTACGATAGATACACAGCTCTAGAAAGAATTTGTGTTTAATGATAAGATTGAAGATGCTGTTATACTTGTGAAGAATATTTTTTTATCCTTATAATGTCAAGTCATAGACTTGTTTAGCTAGTTAAGGAAGCATCGTTCACTTAAGGACTAGTCAACAAATACACAAAGCACAACTTGCTACTCCAATCCAATTAGAGTAATAAGTATTTTAGGTTTTTTGTATACCAAGTCTACCTACTAAAAGTCGTCTCTATATATTTTTCTCACTTTATATGCAGGGAGAGACACTTGGAACAAACACAAATACTCAAAAATATAAATTAAGGAAATTAATGCAAAAAAAAAAAAAAAACAAAAATGGAGTGCAGAAAATTGGAATTGACCATTAATTCTGCAAATGATTTAAGAGAAGTAAGAAGAGTTTTCAAAATGAAAGTTTATGCGAAGGTACGTACCTTTATATACTACTTAATTTATGTTTCTTGAGTTCAATTCCTTAATAATAGTTAATATAAGAATCATTTATACTTTTATTCACTTAAGGACTATGCTATATTTTGGTTAGCATCTCTATATTGGAAATTTGTTAGCCTAAGACTTAAGTTGTGATCAGGGCCGGATATTGGGCTATGCAAGGTGTGCAATCGCACATAGCCCGACATAGCCCGGCCAATATCTAAAAGGGCTAAAAAATTATAACTAGTATAGCTGGTGAATGAGTTCTGCTCCAATACTTAATATGGCTGGTGACTGAGTTCGTTCGTATATAAAAAGCTTAATTATGTTTATTGAACATGGTTCATAAAATTGATATGACAGCCCTGGTTGTGATGTATGCAAACAAAGCTATGTTACTTTATGTAGATATCTTCTTTTGACATGGATGTTTAATTTTGAATCATATCATATGGTATCACTATATAGGTTCTTATTGGTGGGAACGATAAAATGGAAAAGAGAACTCCTGTAGACAATCACGGCCAGACAAATCCAGCATGGAATTACGCCATGAAGTATTCTATAGCCGAGTCATGGTTACAACATCATGGGACAATGCTTGTGATCAAGCTTTATTGTAAGCGTAAGCTTGGTGATCGATACATAGGAGAAGTTCATCAGTCGCTAAAACAACTACATGATTACGCAAGTCCAATGGGCGGCAGTGCGGTTGTGTTTTTCCCTGTCCTAATGGGCTCGGTGGAATCACAAGGGAGACTTTGTTTTTCGTATAGATTTGGCGAAAAGGTGGCTATTGAGAAGCAAATGCTTGCAGAAAGTATTGCATCTTTTCTAATAGATACTCCTAGTAGTGATGCAACATGATGGTCCACCACCCTTTTGAACATAATCATTTTAGAACCATCCATATCAACCCTTGTAAATATAATGTGTAAACTGTTGTTGTGATGTGGTGGGGCAATTTAGATCAAATAACTAGTTGAGAGTTTGATATGCACATATTGTTCCATCATAATATATAATGAGAGTTTGATATGCACATATTGTTCCATCATAATATATAATGGATGAACCTCAAAGGGTGGCTTAGTGGTTGGATTTTTGAAATCACTAAGGAAGACTCAAGTTCAATCTCCGCTAACTACTCACTTTGAGGTCTTACTTTCAACAAATAATAATAATAAAATTTTAATACAAAATGGATATTATTAAAGTTTTGACAGTCATATATTTTTATCTTTTGTGTTGTCCGCGGTGATAGTTGCGGTAGTTTTGTAGAAGAGTGAAAAACGATAAGAGCGTTAATTTGTGCTGTATCGATTTTATGTAGAGTGTTTGTAATAATTAAGAGTGTTTGTGTGTATGATATGAATCTTTTAGAATCTATACATTATTATAAAGCGAGTGCCAATAATCTTACGTGTCGACTTCTCAATTAATCTGAGTTAAATTTGCACACGTGTCATTTTCATAATTAAACTAATTTAAATAAGTATTAATATTTCTATATTTAAATATATTATGAATTCTTAAAAATATTAACGTAATCCCTAACTTCACAAGGAAATATATACTTAATATATAAGGAAATATATATTTAGTTATAGGACGGTTCTATAGAGTATATATCTTATTAATCTATTTAAACTTTAAATTACGTTTTACATTTTGAAAAAACTGATACAATACAATACATCTTACCTAATTCTTAACTAGATATAGATATAGATAACATAACATTAAAATATAAAATATAGTTATTTTAAGATATAATTATATTCAATTACTTTAATGTAATACATTATTATTTTCAAATTAAAAAAAAAAAAATACAATGACATGGCATCATAAATAATTAAGAAGTTCCAAGGTTGACACGTTGGAAAACAACTTACGCGTCGAAAGATAACACAAGATTATACATTTATTAGTAATTATATTATATTTAATATAATATAATTTTATATTTTAACAATTTAAGTTAATTTCATAGCGAAAGATAACACAGATAAAGTTACATGCATCACATTTACTCATCTTATATTTAATATATTAAGAGCAACTTTATTTTAACTATTGTGTAACGACGGGCTCATACACTAGAGATCATTTTATTGTAAAATAATTGAAAGATTTTTTCATTATAATTGTATTCTACACCTAATCAGTATCAATGTTGACGTTATCGCAAACTAATTTATAAAACTATCGTACAAAGCGCGTACTCATAACATGGATAGAATCATAATAAATATAAGGGTTATCGAATACTAAATTATACAACGTTCGTGCAACGCACGGGCTCATAAAACTAGTATACTATATGTGATGCCCCGTACAAAACCATCGTGTACGAATCATCAACAACAGGATCATTACAAGGTTAAGTACTATATGCTGTAATTAAAGAAGTTGCATTCACGATAAAAAGGTGATGTCATAACCGACATCAAATGTTTTACATTTCAAAAGCATGCTTCACTAAGTAGAAGCAAATAAATAAGTGTACGTGACCCTAAACGTCGTTACATAACATAGTTTCAAAAGAAAATAAGTTTGAATGCAAGATAAGTAGTCATGCGATAACAACTCTAAGCAGCGGGTTCTACAGCACGACTAGTACACAGCGGAAGCAACCTCAAGCACCTGAGAAATACACGCTTAAAAACGTCAACACAAAGGTTGGTGAGCTATAGTTTAAGTATAACAGTATGTAAGGTAGGCCACGAGATTTCAGTGCTACAAAGAGCGTTTCAAAACAGTATGATAAAGTATATGTTAACCGTGGGCACTTGGTAACTAACTTAACGTTTATACCCCCTGAAAGTACACTTGGCAAGTGCGTATGTTTACGAAGTATTAAACACTCGTTAAATGCTAACGCTACTAGCCCGAGTGGGGATGTCAAACCCTATGGATCCATATCTAAGATTCGCGTTCACGGTTCAAAAACCGATGATTAAACGTTACCGAGCTAAAGGGAATGTTTATGCCGTTGTATAACCCACACATATATAAATTTAAGTACTCGTGCCTAGTATGTAAAACATAAAATCCGCATGTATTCTCAGTTCCCAAAATAAGTTAAAGTAAAAAGGGAATGTTATAACTCACAATGATATGTAGCGGTAAAGTAGTAGTCGGGAAAGGTGTGCAAGTAAACGGTCTGAAGTCCTCAACTTAAGTCAAATAGTACTAAGTCAGTAAATCGTCTTAATAGGTTTAAAAGTATTTAATTAAGGTCTTAAGGGTCATCATCATTCATCATTAAACAAAAGGCGTAAGGTAGGTTTCGTTTATGAAAGTAGTTTAAAACAAAGTCTGACTTCAGTCAGTCACCACGGCCTCTACCCTTACTGAATTGAGGTGAGACCAGTGGCCATGGCTCTGTCTATGAGTCCCTTAAGTGTGGTAGAAATTCCAGAAGCAAACTCGTCTTCGTTTGACCGTGGCGACGGTCTAAGTGCGAGTAGGTCAGAAATTTCTGCACAACGTTAAAGGACATTGTGACGATCGGAGGGCCGTAAATCCTAAACCGTAACTCGGATTAAGACGAGTCCTATATGAAAAGTTATCTACTCGAAAAGTTCTATCTAAAAATAAAGGTTAGAACAGCTAGGTCTACTGGTCTGTTACAGAAACATCAGATCAGTAGCTTTTGGACAGAAACAGTAAGTTTAAAAGGGTTCCGGTGGTCTTGGTGCTTGATGTTCATCATGGTTCTCATCCTTGATGCATATAGCTTCAAGTGTACAACTCATTGATGTATCTACATCATCTTAACCAAGTCTTGACCATCATAACCCTAGTGCAAGTCTAAGACATGAAGCACAACTCACTTAAGAGTTGCATGTAGTTTGATGAACCAAAGTTACATCAAATTCTTAGGTTTGACACTTACATGAACTATAATAGAAATATTGAACTCTAAACTTGAAAGTTAACTAACTAATAAAGATCATAAGTAGTAGAACATAGTTCTTAGTTTGATCTTGAAGATCCAAGACTCAAAAGTCTAGATCCAAAGTTTTATTTAAAGAAAACTTATTTGTGTGTTCTTGAACTTTCAAAGTTAACTTAATTTGTTCAAGAGATATGAGATCAAGACTAACTTATAGTACTTGACCATATAAACTAACTACATGAAATTAAAGTGCATAAATTGAAGAAGTAAACTTAAATAAACAAGAAAAGGTTCATGGTTGTTCATACTTTAAAGATTCAAACCAAAGTTTGATCTTTAGAAAGTAAACTTTAAAGTTTACTTCATGAGCTTCAAGTATGTCTTTTAACAACACATGAACTTGCAATCTTTTAAGAAAGTATATGTAGAACCATAACTAGTAAGTTATGTTCTTGAGTGTTCTTGATAAATACAAGATATAATGAAGAATAAAACTAGTAAGTTAGATTCTTGAAACCAAGTAAGTAAATAACTAACAACTACTAGTAATCAACACAAGTAAACAAAGATTAAAACAAACAAAGTATGATGATGATTATGGAATGTTTGAATTCGGTTTTAATCAAGAAAGAAGTAGAGAAAAACTCAAGACACTTACAAGATTTAGAGAGAAAAGTAAGAGAGAAAGTTGAGAGAAAGTTGAGAGTTATTTTTTGTGTGTGTTTTGGAATGAAGAATGCAAGTAATGAAGTAGTAAAAAAAAATTAAAACTCCCCTACCACCTAAGGAGGCCGACGGTTTGGTTCAAAGGAGGGGGAAGATGAAAACACACTAGTTACTTGTATGATAAAGCCTTTAAAGTTAGATAATGGGTGTTAGTTCATGGGGATTATAAGGTAACTAGATTCTTATTGTTCAAACTAACTAGTTACCATTTAATTGATACATACACTTTGAAAGAGTGGGCTAACTAAGCCCACTTAAAGGTAGGGTGGGCTTACAAGTCTTAATTCATGAGTCCATTAACTAATCAAAGCCCAAGTTCAATTAATAACAAGTTAATCCAATTAAAGCCCAAGTAACTAACTAATAGCCTTAGTTAATTAAAATGATTAATAAAATTAATCATGAATGTAAATAATATCTAGAAATATTATTCGTGAAGTTTCGTGTATCACAAAGACGTTTCGGGCACTTAATAGTCAAGTACGGGCAATCATGGCAACATGTAAATGTAATAACATACATTCGTTTAATCACACGTATTAATAATAATAATTATTAATAAATAAACGTTGAAAAATCCAGGGTCGTTACACTATATATGGCTGTCGATTGATCCTGTAAACTAAAAGATCATGAACAATAATAGTCCATAGTCCATAAACATAACATAAGGGTCAAAATATCTTCAATAAAGATTTTTTTTTTTTTTTTTTTTTTTTTTTTTACATTTATCAAAAAGAACTTTGATTTCAATTTGATATGTAGACGCGTCTCTGATTGAAAATCGTTGCAATCGAGGTAGATCGACATTTAGAATATTTTCTTTATTATTTTTTGTGTTTAAAATCCACATCATATTTATTAGGGGTGTTCAATATCCGGTTCTAAACCGATTACTCCGAAATCAAACTGGAAAAAAATCAAACTGAATTTAAAAAACGAGTTTCGAACCGACACGAACCGAAACCTTGTTCGTTGTTTGATTTTCTGTTCAGTTTTCAGTTTTGGAAATTTTGTATTCGGTTAAACCAAATTCAAAATCGAATTAAGAAGTTTAATATATTTAATATTTATATTTATGTGTTAATATCTTTATAGTTTGAGATCTAGTCGTCTTAGGCCACTCCCTATCGTAACTAAACTATTCATCCTCTTAACATGCCACATCAGCGCCACATCAGCACTCAAATCCTATAATTAACCCATAAAATTCTATAACTAAACACTGCATATAATGGCTAAAACCATCTTCCTCTTAACATCATCAATTATTTTTCTTTTTCATTTATTTTAACTAATACAAAAATAATCATTTTTTTAAAACAATACTTTTATTAATAAATACAAATACGATTATATTTTAAGAAATTAGAAAAAAAACAAATTTAAAACCAAAAAAAAAACTCCGTATCAATTGTTATTTATTCAAAAAATGAAAAAGGTAATTGTAAGGGACCAAAAATAAGTAACTTACAAAATTTTAAGGACTAAAAAGAATAAATAATTGTTTACTTCATCTTCTTTCTTAATATCTGCAACTATCACCTCATCTACTCACCATCTTCTTCCTTGCATCTGTAACCATCACCACATTAAAATTTAAGAAACCCAAAATTAAAAAAGAGTAGAAGTAATACGAAGTAACTATTCTACAAACATGTGGGACCACTATTGCCTATAAACCATTCGCCAAATTGATGGTGAAGATGGGTAACGAAGCCTGGTAATGAACTGGTGCCTATGGCACGTTGCAGGTAACGAGCTCCAGGTCAGCGTATGGCGACGGGTAACGACTCCATAGGGAGTGGTCTTATAATTTGGTTACCACCCATATCACAATTTGATAGCCCCACATTATAATTATTTTACTAAAAATTATATGTTCTTCATCAAGCACTAAACATCAAAACTTAATCTCCAAATATTAATAAATCATCGAATTCATGATAATTTAATAGTATATCATTGTTTTAGTTTGTAAATAATTAAGACATCAGTAACGCCACAACT
The DNA here is from genome assembly GCF_046630445.1 of Rutidosis leptorrhynchoides. Classification (NCBI taxonomy): domain Eukaryota; kingdom Viridiplantae; phylum Streptophyta; class Magnoliopsida; order Asterales; family Asteraceae; genus Rutidosis; species Rutidosis leptorrhynchoides. The sequence goes on along the minus strand of NC_092338.1, from coordinate 84,424,468 downwards.
AAACTACTATGGTTATAATTTTTTGGTTCATGATATTAGGTTTTAACCAAAACTGAACCGAATTCAATTTTTGATTTCGGTTCAGTTTCAATTTTGAAATTTGTTTGCAATTTTGCTGAAAAAAGTTTCAAAAATGAATACACCGAATAAATAAAAAACCGGACCGATGAACACCCTAATACTTATTAAATGAAAAATGTAGACGTGATATTCATTTTATTCAGAAATTTTGACATTTATTTCTCTTTTTGACTATTTTGTCATTTATGTTATCCTACTCATCAAATCATGATAATTACTCAATTGTAACGTTTTCTCAATCAAAATTTTTTTACACACAAAATTGAAATCAAAGTCTTTTTGAATAAAAGTAAAAGTGATATTATTTTTTTGGATATTTTGATTTTTCTATTACTTTTTGGACTATTTGGCTCATATATAACTGAAGGTATTTCGCTTGACGCTTTGAAATATTTGGAGATACCATAACACCATTATTTTCCGGTACACGAACTTCCATGAAAGCCATATTTTTGATAATATAATGGTCAATGCGTTCATCTGGTTATTCTTCAGATTTGTAAAATCCAGATTAAACTTGGTCAATGCGTTTAAATGGTTATCCTTGCTAGTTTTTATATAGCTCCGCCGTTAATAAATATGGAATTTAAATTTTTGATCAGCTTTTAATTAAGGGTTGATCGTATTCTTTTTAGTGACTACCTTAACTTACATGTCACTCTCTTTAGAAAAAGAAAATGAAAAAATTAACTGTCATTCTACACTATATATATGGAGCCAATCAAAACATACATGTAATATGCTGCAATTGAGTGACTTATACGACTACCATGTCAATACCGGACATATTTGAATTAATACTTGAATAGGACCTTCGCGAGTTCGGTGTTCCCACTACATTTGGCATGGCTTCGATTTTATTAATTTCATGTTTGAAAATACATACCAGTTTAACAATATTTTAATTATCTCTGCTTGATTGATGTAAGAAAAAATTACAAACATCACAAGTGTATAAGACTATTCGTAGTGAATCACTTGATGACCGGTAATGGATCGGATATGGATCGGGTGGTGTTATATCCCATATGCATTTAGTTGTTGTTCATCTATATACATATCCATTTAATTTCATGTCATCCATCTATATCAATATTCGTCAAATTAAGTGGTTTAATGGATGGTGGCGTGACAAAGGTGGTGGTAAGGTGTTTACGTGACAAATGTTACTTAAAGACCATGTTGAGGATTTAGATTGCGGCAAATCGATTCAAAAGTTATTTATGAAAGCTCAAGACGCCTGTTCTTCGGTTGGTGGAAATAAAGGGTTTTTTCAAGACTTAGCAGATAAAGGGTTGATTCCTCTGTGTGTTCCCGGTTCAATCGGAAGTTCTTCTTCTAACGTTATCTCGTACAATTTCAAATCTCGAAAAGGTAAAGGTGTCCACATCGACAAAGTTAACAGATTCACAAATCGTCTGGATGAGCGGTGTGGCGACCCGTCCAAATTCATATGGACGAATACATCAACATCTGGTCCCATTGCGAGGTATTGATATCTATATGATACGTTTTACAAATAATGCATTCTTTTAAAAGACACATCATATATAAATCTAAGATTTTTGACAACTGATGACTTTTACGTATAGACAATCATCATAAATAACATTTTACATCATAACAACAGTGATGATTTCCAAAGATGATACTCGATGACGATTTTGAATGCAACGTCTTTTGAGATATGCCATGAACGACTCCATGTAATATCTTTAAAATGAGCAAATGCACAGCGGAAGATTTCTTTAATACCTGATAATAAACATGCTTAAAAGTGTCAACCAAAAGGTTGGTGAGTTCATAGGTTTATCATAAACAATGATTTTAATATTTTTAATAAACCACAAGATTTCATTTTCATAAACAACCTGCAGGTATCTCATCTACAAAAATCATTCATACAATTAAACACCTGGTAACCGACCTTAACAAAGATGCATCTAGAATATCCCCAAAACATACAGAACCTCTCGTCTGTATAATATAAACCTCGAAGTACTAAAGCAGTTCAAATTTTCTGACTGGGCGTGTCAAAGCCCATAAATCTATCTTTAGGATTCGCGTCAATTAGTGGCCAATTCACTAATTCTTAGGTTACCAAGCTGTAACAACCCTGCTATTCCCGTTAAGCTTCGTTAACTGCCCGTTAAGTTATTTAACGGAACTTACTTGAATTTTGTGTATTTAAATTAATAAAATGCATACTTGAGTTCATGATGAACTACTATATTTAATATATGGTTATATTAGCCGAAAAACTTATTTCATGTCTTGAAATACTGAGAAAACGATACGATTTTAAAAACTGCAATAGAGGTCCCGTGAGACTGCGAAACGCTCGTTTTTTTATAAAATAATTATTTATAGTAATTATTAACTTTAAGAAAAACTTATTATATATTTAATGAATTAAACTTGGTGGGATGCATTTTAACGACCAGTTAACGTTCTGGGAACTCGGTACGGTTAACGGCAACTAGAAACGAACCACACTTTGTGAACAAACAAGACAAAACATAATATAATTCACTTTTAATAATTATTATATATAATTATTATGTTTTAAAAATACTTTCAATTTATTAGAATTTATATAGATTAAAAACGCGAGAAATTAACGTTTATCGATTCGGTTTGCATTTTCGGCTAACGACACTTAATGGGTACACTTAGGAAATTTGTCTAGCATCTTTTGAGAGCCCAATGACTCCCTTTTTCAAACCCTTGGTCGAAATACACTAGAGGGGGGGCTTCCCTTGCTTTTAATTTGGGCCGTTATGTCTATATAGTCCAAGTCTAGCCCACCCTAATCCCATTTAACAAAAAAATGCACATACCTTCTTCCTCCCACTCAAAGTCACGACTATATGCAACTTTAAAAACCCTCCATCTAGTCGATATTCATCATCAATACATCTCCTTCGATTCATCTTCAAAATCCTAAATTGAATACACCACCGTGCTTCTCTCGTTCCCCTCAACGCGTTGATATAAGTAATTGTGTGATCAAAAGTATAAAATCACTAACCCTAATCTTTTTAGATCTGATTTTGATCAATTATGTAGTGTACAAGGGTCTAGTGCTCAATTGATTGTGATTACATACGTTATTAGTCGTTATTTTGCGCGATTGATGTGTTTTGATTGAGCCACGAATTGACTTTCCATGAATCTGATGAGGTGAGTTTAATTACTGTTAGTATAATGTATCCAGATGGATAGATTTCAAAAAATTAATAAATTTGGACTTTGGATTTGCATGATTTCGTTACCGGATGTGCTAGTTATGATCAATTGAAGTTTTTGCTAGGGTTTTGCATGCAATATGAATTTTCTGGTATTTATGCTCTATTAATGAGTCATTGAAATGTTAACCGCTGGATTCCTTGTTAAAAATCACTCAAGATAGACTTAAGAATCATGCTAATTGGTTACATATAGCTCTCGGTATGATTAAACGAAAAATGATGACTTGTATTGCTCGGAAACTGTTTGCATATGCACTCTAAATGACCTCACCTGAACTAGAAATTACTTGAGACTTTGATCTTCTAGAATGTTTTTATTTAAATGTTCATAAACATATTTCATTTGTATGATAGCTTCTGAAAACGTTGTTTGTTATGTGTTATATGCATCACCAAATGACATGTCTAAATGTTGTCCAAAACAGAAGGTCTGACTTTGATGAATAAAATGTCCAATATGGCTACATAGAATGCTTTGGTTATTTTATTACTGAAAATTTGGAATATCTAGAGTCATCTCCAATAGGCTGTTCATTAATAGCTATTTTCTAAATTAAATGAGAATCTTCTAAAACTGCTACGCGTGCAGAAACTGAATTGGTAAACCTTAACTAGACCCTTTCTGAAACCTAACTTGTAGACTTTGTATGAGACCCTGGCTAGACTTTTTGGAAAGGTTTATGAGTCTAGTTGTGATCTGGAGTTGTCCATATTACCATGATTTATGTGCTAAGAATTATGTGCGTTGTTTACAACTTGTGCATGAACTTGATGCTAAACGATAAACTGCGAACGCATACTTGACAAACTGTGAGCTAAAACATGTTAGTTGACTCAGTATTGACATGTTGACCAAAATTGCATGACCTACTGAGATGGTTGACTTTAATTGACCTCTTTGACCAAGTTTGACTTTTGGGTTGACTTTTTTTGACTTGCTTGGACTAGTTGACTTTTTCTTGTGTGTTGAGTCAGTCTGAGCACTAGGACTATGCGTACACTATGGGTTGACATAGTATGACTTATGTATTTACTTAAGGTAACCTATTTGATTAGGTTGCATTTTACGTCGTGATCGTCCGCTACCGTACTGTTTTACTAAGAGTTTTCTGTGCATTTACAAAGGTGAGTCTACAGTCCCATTTTCTTTAACATTTTTGGGATGAGATAACATGCTATCTCAACTGTTTTACATATTAGAAAAAAGTAACTTAAACGAATATACATATGAGTTCAGATCAAAAATCCCTTAGCTTGATTATATTAATTACTTTACGTAAGCTCGACTTATAGGGACGGTACCGTTAGGTTTGACAAACCTCGCCCCAATGCACAGGGTACTTATTCTGTTGTAACTTGTATACTTGATCGGTGTATGCTTAGAAAGGGTAAAAGGAAGACGCGTAGCGAATGAGCTATCCGCAGGTTAAAGTCTTATAATCAAGTGCTCATGACAAATGTATACTTTTACGAAGCTTACAAAAAAATCTCGTGGCCTAACTTACGATAAATGTTAACAAAGAATTATTACAACGAACACTGTTTTTCAGACTTTGCTTTATGTTACTTAAACATGTGGTTTACGAACTAGAAATTAGACATGGTAATGTCTACAAACATTTGAAACAAAACCTTTTCGATGTCACACATAGTTGAAACTTGACGTCGCTGATTACAAACAGTTTAACACTTGACATTTGCTGTATGCAAACTTTTGACATTAAACCTTTGTGTCTTAAACAGATAAACGTTTAGTGATTTCTGAATACTGATTTTCGGATACCGATTAATGATAAACGATTTCGATAACTGATTTTCAATAAATGACTTATGGAAACTATTTTATGAAACATATGATGAACTATTTACTTACACCTGTAGATTCACTACAATTTATGTTGACCCGTTTTGCATGTTTTATCTCAGGTATTAGTTGCTTCTGCTGTAAAACTTTGCTGTTACATAGAAGTCAAGCCAAGCACTGGGACTAGTGTTAACATTCCGTTAATGGATTTGACTGGGTGTTATAGTTGGTATCAGAGCTTTGGCTATAGGGAAACTTGATAAAAAGAAGAAGATCTAGAGTTGGCCATATTAACTTGAGCTTGCTTCCTTCAATTCACCTTCAAACTCTAATGATGATGTAACACCCTGTTTTTTAGTTAAATCATAGCGGAAGACTTATTTTACATAAATACCCTTATTCATTTGCAAACATGATTACCACAAATCATTAGTTAGTTACTTCATTACAAACCACAACTGTTTCGTTTAAACGACTAGTTACATATTTACAAAAGTCAAGACATCAGAGTTCGTCTTGTCAAACATATCATCAGCCCGACTTCTGTCCCTACTAGTACTAAGATCCAAAACCTACAAGGGAGGAGGTGAGAGGTTAGCACGAGGCTAAGTGAATGGAACTATCAAAAGGTCTAGCAAACAGTACCAACTTGTACTCCTATATCAACAACTTTATGCAACCACATACAACAAAGAACAACTTACAACATACAACAACTAGCAACTAGCAACTGGCAACTTTGCTCCAACTAGAGGACCGGCAGCTTGTACGGGCACACGATCCTAGTTGATCAGGCTAGAATCTACCAATAGTCCTTACTAATAAATCCCCAGTATAGTCATCCACACGCAGGTGATGCGTCATTCAGCACTATACTCAACAAACAGCAGCCAACTGGACCCAACCACAACTAGGTTGACCTCTCTGAGCTGAACCTAACAGATCAAGGTTCTAACAACAACAATAACTAGTGCACATACAACCAGTCAACTACTACTACTACTACTACAGGCAACCAATACTACTAAAAGCATGGCAATCCTAACTTGTAACGACCCTGGATTTTCCAACGTATATTTATCAATATTTATTATTAATACTTGCACATTAATAAATGTATTTTTGTACATTTACTTGTTACCGTATTTGACTTTTCATGGCCCGACTTGTCTTTGTGACACACGTACTTTTCACGAATAATATTTTCGAATATTATTTACATTCATGATTAATTAATATTAATCATTTTTAATTAACTTATGTTAGTAGTTAATTACTTGGGCCTTTTATTTATTTATTTGTTACTTGGACTTGGGCTTTTATTACATGGACTAGTAAGCCCACCCTATACATTTAATGGACTAGTGAGCCCATCTTTTATGCTAGTATTATATTAAGGTTAAACATGTATTAATTAGCCTAATGAGGAGACAAAGTTACTCAAGCATGCTAGCATCTTTCTCCATACATTTAACCTTATTACCTCTTCTAGCTTTCACCACCTTTCCAATACTTGAAAGTTGCTATTTGACTTCCCATTTTGTGTCCAAAACCGAGGGCCAAATTAGGGACAAGAGGAGTTCCATTTTCCTTTTATTTGATACTTATTTGCTAGTATTACACTTCACTTTTACACATACATTCAAACACCACTTCATTTTCTCTCTTTTTTTCTCTCAAATATTGTAAGTAACAAAACTTTTTCTTCTTCTTTTTCTTGTTCCAAAACCGCCATCTACATCATCATCATTTGCTTGTTTTGATTACTTGTTGTTGTTTGTTGTTGTTAAAGATCAAACTTCCTAGTTTGCATCTCCATGAATCTTGCTTTCTTCACTCCTTTGTTTGATGAAGAACCAAGAACAAGAACCTAAACTTGTTAGTTTATGGTTCTACACTTAAATATTTTCAAGATTTAAAGTTCACAAGCTTCATAATCATACTTGTGTTCATGTTTTGTAGACTTAAATCCTAAGATCCAAACTTTGAATTGAATCTTCCTAAGTATGAAACAAACATGAACATAATACTTGTACTTTAGTTTAATTCTTTCTTTTGTAAGTACTTTAAAGTTGTGATGTTGTTAATTTGGTCTAGTATTACTAGTTAATCTTGATCTCATATTTCTTGAAACTAAAGTTAACTTTCCAAGTTCAAGAACATGAAAGTATAACTTTCTAGTTATAACTTCATACACTTGTGTTGGATCTAAGTTTATATAGCTTATGGTCTTCCAATTTTGTTGTAAATAAGAGCTTATAAGCTTACATACATCTTACAAGATTAAAACTAAAGTTTCATGACTTATGGTTTCATTAAAGTTAAGATCCAAGTTTTATAACTTAGGGTTTAACTTAAGAACATTAGATCTAGACTTTTGGGTCTAGGATCTTTAATATCTAACTAAGAACTAAGTTCTACAACTTAAGATATTGATTATTTAGTTTACTTTCAAGTTTGTAACTTAATATTACTATTAAAACTCATGTATGTGTCGGATCTAAGATCTTGATATAACTTTGGTTCATCAAACTACTTACAACCCTTAAATGAGTTATGCTACTTATCTTAGACTTATACTAGTGTTATATTGGTCAAACATTGGTTAAGATGATGCAAACACATCAATGAGTTGTACACTTGAAGCTATAAGCATCAAGGATGAGAACCGTGATGAGCATCAAGCACCAAGAACCCACTGGAACTGAAGGTAAAAGTGATATTACAATGAGTTGTACATAGAACGCGTGCAGAAACTGATTTAGTAAACCTTAACTAGACCCTTTCTGAAACCTAACTTGTAGACTTTGTATGAGACCCTGGCTAGACTTTTCGGAAAGGTTTATGAGTCTAGTTGTGATCTGGAGTTGTCCATATTACCATGATTTATGTGCTAAGAATTATGTGCGTTGTTTACAACTTGTGCATGAACTTGATGCTAAACGATAAACTGCGAACGCATACTTGACAAACTGTGAGCTAAAACATGTTAGTTGACTCAGTATTGACATGTTGACCAAAATTGCATGACCTACTGAGATGGTTGACTTTAATTGACCTCTTTGACCAAGTTTGACTTTTGGGTTGACTTTTTTGACTTGCTTGGACTAGTTGACTTTTTCTTGTGTGTTGAGTCAGTCTGAGCACTAGGACTATGCGTACACTATGGGTTGACATAGTATGACTTATGTATTTACTTAAGGTAACCTATTTGATTAGGTTGCGTTTTACGTCGTGATCGTCCGATACCGTACTGTTTTACTAAGAGTTTTCTGTGCATTTACAAAAGTGAGTCTACAGTCCCATTTTCTTTAACATTTTTGGGATGAGATAACATGCTATCTCAACTGTTTTACATATTAGAAAAAAGTAACTTAAACGAATATACATATGAGTTCAGATCAAAAATCTCTTAGCTTGATTATATTAATTACTTTACGTAAGCTCGACTTATAGGGACGGTACCGTTAGGTTTGACAAACCTCGCCCCAATGCACGGGGTACTTATTCTGTTGTAACTTGTACACTTGATCGGTGTATGCTTAGAAAGGGTAAAAGGAAGACGCGTAGCGAATGAGCTATCCGCAGGTTAAAGTCTTATAATCAAGTGCTCATGACAAATGTATACTTTTACGAAGCTTACAAAAAAATCTCGTGGCCTAACTTACGATAAATGTTAACAAAGAATTATTACAACGAACACTGTTTTTCAGACTTTGCTTTATGTTACTTAAACATGTGGTTTACGAACTAGAAATTAGACATGGTAATGTCTACAAACATTTGAAACAAAACCTTTTCGATGTCACACATAGTTGAAACTTGACGTCGCTGATTACAAACAGTTTAACACTTGACATTTGCTGTATGCAAACTTTTGACATTAAACCTTTGTGTCTTAAACAGATAAACGTTTAGTGATTTCTGAATACTGATTTTCGGATACCGATTAATGATAAACGATTTCGATAACTGATTTTCAATAAATGACTTATGGAAACTGTTTTATGAAACATATGATGAACTATTTACTTACACCTGTAGATTCACTACAATTTATGTTGACCCGTTTTGCATGTTTTATCTCAGGTATTAGTTGCTTCTGCTGTAAAACTTTGCTGTTACATAGAAGTCAAGCCAAGCACTGGGACTAGTGTTAACATTCCGTTAATGGATTTGACTGGGTGTTATAGTTGGTATCAGAGCTTTGGCTATAGGGAAACTTGATAAAAAGAAGAAGATCTAGAGTTGGCCATATTAACTTGAGCTTGCTTCCTTCAATTCACCTTCAAACTCTAATGATGATGTAACACCCTGTTTTTTTAGTTAAATCATAGCGGAAGACTTATTTTACATAAATACCCTTATTCATTTACAAACATGATTACCACAAATCATTAGTTAGTTACTTCATTACAAACCACAACTGTTTCGTTTAAACGACTAGTTACATATTTACAAAAGTCAAGACATCAGAGTTCGTCTTGTCAAACATATCATCAGCCCGACTTCTGTCCCTACCAGTACTAAGATCCAAAACCTGCAAGGGAGGAGGTGAGAGGTTAGCATGAGGCTAAGTGAATGGAACTATTAAAAGGTCTAGCAAACAGTACCAACTTGTACTCCTATATCAACAACTTTATGCAACCACATACAACAAAGAACAACTTACAACATACAACAACTAGCAACTAGCAACTGGCAACTTTGCTCCAACTAGAGGACCGACAGCTTGTACGGGCATACGATCCTAGTTGATCAGGCTAGAATCTACCGATAGTCCTTACTAATAAATCCCTAGTATAGTCATCCACACGCAGGTGATGCGTCATTCAGCACTATACTCAACAAACAGCAGCCAACGGGACCCAACCACAACTAGGTTGACCTCTCTGAGCTGAACCTAACAGATCAAGGTTCTAACAACAACAACAACTAGTGCACATACAACCAGTCAACTACTAATACTACTACAGGCAACCAATACTACTAAAAGCATGGCAACCCTAACTTGTAACTACCCTGGATTTTCCAACGTATATTTATCAATATTTATTATTAATACTTGCACATTAATAAATGTATTTTTGTACATTTACTTGTTACCGTATTTGACTTTTCATGGCCCGACTTGTCTTTGTGACACACGTACTTTTCACGAATAATATTTTCGAATATTATTTACATTCATGATTAATTAATATTAATCATTTTTAATTAACTTATGTTAGTAGTTAATTACTTGGGCCTTTTATTTATTTGTTGGTTACTTGGACTTGGGCTTTTATTACATGGACTAGTAAGCCCACCCTATACATTTAATGGACTAGTGAGCCCATCTTTTATGCTAGTATTATATTAAGGTTAAACATGCATTAATTAGCCTAATGAGGAGACAAAGTTACTCAAGCATGCTAGCATCTTTCTCCATACATTTAACCTTATTACCTCTTCTAGCTTTCACCACCTTTCCAATACTTGAAAGTTGCTATTTGACTTCCCATTTTGTGTCCAAAACCGAGGGCCAAACTAGGGACAATAGGAGTTCCATTTTCCTTTTATTTGATACTTATTTGCTAGTATTACACTTCACTTTTACACATACATTCAAACACCACTTCATTTTCTCTCTTTTTTTCTCTCAAATATTGTAAGTAACAAAACTTTTTCTTCTTCTTTTTCTTGTTCCAAAACCGCCATCTACATCATCATCATTTGCTTGTTTTGATTACTTGTTGTTGTTGTTTGTTGTTGTTAAAGATCAAACTTCCTAGTTTGCATCTCCATGAATCTTGCTTTCTTCACTCCTTTGTTTGATGAAGAACCAAGAACAAGAACCTAAACTTGTTAGTTTATGGTTCTACACTTAAATATTTTCAAGATTTAAAGTTCATAAGCTTCATAATCATACTTGTGTTCATGTTTTGTAGACTTAAATCCTAAAATCCAAACTTTGATTTGAATCTTCCTAAGTATGAAACAAACATGAACATAATACTTGTACTTTAGTTTAATTCTTTCTTTAGTAAGTACTTTAAAGTTGTGATGTTGTTAATTTGGTCAAGTATTACTAGTTAATCTTGATCTCATATTTCTTGAAACTAAAGTTAACTTTGCAAGTTCAAGAACATGGAGTATAACTTTCTAGTTATAACTTCATACACTTGTGTTGGATCTAAGTTTCTATAGCTTATGGTCTTCTAATTTTATTGTAAATAAGAGCTTATAAGCTTACATACATCTTACAAGATTAAAACCAAAGTTTCATGACTTATGGTTTCATTAAAGTTAAGATCCAAGTTTTATAACTTAGGGTTTAACTTAAGAACATTAGATCTAGACTTTTGGGTCGAGGATCTTCAAGATCTAACTAAGAACTAAGTTCTACAACTTAAGATCTTGATTATTTAGTTTACTTTCAAGTTTGTAACTTAATATTACTATTAGAACTCATGTATGTGTTGGATCTAAGATCTTGATGTAACTTTGGTTCATCAAACTACTTACAATCCTTAAATGAGTTGTGCTACTTATCTTAGACTTACACTAGTGTTATGATGGTCAAACCTTGGTTAAAATGATGCAAACACATCAACGATTTGTACACTTGAAGCTATAAGCATCAAGGATGAGAACCGTGATGAGCATCAAGCACCAAAAACCCACCGGAACACATTACCTACTATTTTTCTGGGTCTGATCAGTAACCTGGGCTATTGGAAAGTTTATTTTCAGCTATTTCGGTTTGACTAGATGATTTTCCGTTCACGCCTCGTCTTAATCCGAGTTACGGTTTAGGATTTATGGCCTTTCAAAAGTCACTACACCCTATTAACGTTGTGCTGAAATTTATGACCTACTCGCACTTAAACTGTCGCCACTCTCAAACGAAGACGAGTTTGGTTCTGGAAATTAGTCAGTACCTAGGGGACTCATATATGGAGCCATGGCCACTGGTCTCACCTCATTTAAGTTTGTATAGAGGCCGTGACGACTGAACGAAATCAGCCTTTGTTTTAAACTCTATTCTTGATTGAAAACCTACTTTACACTTTTTGTTTAATGATGAATGATGATGATACTTAAGACCTAACTTACATACTTTTAAACCTTTGGGACGATTTACTAACTTAGTAACTTTTAACTTAGGTTGAGGACTTTTCGGACCAACCACTTGCTTACTTTTCCCGTATCAACTTAACTACTTAATCACTGTGAGTTATAGCATCCCTTTTTACTTTAACTATTTTGGGAACTGAGAATACATGTGCATTTTACATTTTACATACTAGGCACGAGTACTTAAACTTTATATATGTGTGGGTTATACAACGGCATAAACTTTCCCCTTAGCTTGGTAACGTTTAGTCATTGGTCTTTGAACCGGTGAACGCGAATCTTAGATATGGATCCATAGGGTTTGACAAGTAGCGCTAGCATTTAACGGGTGTTTAATACTTCGTAAACATACGCACTCGCCAAGTGTACTTTTAGGGGGTGATATTACGTTAAGTTAGTTACCAAGTGCCCACGGTTATACATATACTTTTCATACTGTTTTGAAACACTGAAATCTCGTGGCCTACCTTACATTACTGTTATACTTAAACTATAGCTCACCAACCTTTGTGTTGACATTTTTCTGCATGTTTTTCTCAGGTGCTTAAGTTTTGGTTGCTTCCGCTGTACTAGACTTGCTGTAGACTCCCGCTGCTTTTAGAGATATCTCCGCATGAACATTTTTTTTTGCATTCAAACTATGACACTTTCGAAACAATGATTTGTAACGACCTATGGGTCACGTACTTTTATTAATGCCTTCTATTCATAGAAGTACACTTTCGTATGTTAAACATTTGACGTTGGTTAAGACGTCACCTATATTCATGAATGCAAACTTATTTTAAAACAGCATATAGTATTTGACCTTGTAATAATCCTGTCGTTGATGATTCGTACACGATGGATTTGTAAGGGGCGTCACATTTGGTATCAGAGCATTGGTTGTAGGAAATTAGGTTGCATTAGTGAGTCTAGACCGGACCGAGTAGGATTCACTAATAGGACTAATCTACAACTTGCAAGTTTACTTGATTCTGCGGAACTTGCTGCATACTGCCGCTTACTTTTACTGATATATGTTATATACTGGTACTTGCTTTCACTACTGCATGGTGCTATCTACTTTCGATTGCATGATACTTCTGTACGATTTGCTATTATTTCCATGCTACTTACTGCTATATATGATCTTGACTGTCATAGTTACTTTACCTAATACGTGCTTGCTATATGACTTACTGACATGGAAAAAGTTATTTTTCCTTGTTCAGATGTTGGATGCCCTGCCCGTTATCATTCACTTGGAGAGTGATTCAGATTCATCGGCCACCTCACCTACCATTGTTGCAGACTCGATCCCGTCGTCGACACCCTCCAGTGACTCTGGTGCTTCGTCCTCTAGAGCCAGCAGCCATGCAACCGACCCAGTGATCATCTCAGATGGACATGAGGATCCATCGGAGATTCCAGCTCCACTCATCCCAGGACCCTCAGAACCACAACACCATTACGATGGTGCTGTGATTCCTGGGGAATATGGGGACGTTCCATTCCATAATGAGCATAATCATTGGGCTAGATGCCTTCCTGATGGACGTGTCGTGCCAATTCTACTCGGCAGATATCGACTGATGACTACTGGCTAAGCACATCCACCTTCCGATGATTCCGACGACTCATCATCTGATGACTCAACATCCGACGATTACAGCAATGATGATTCTGACGAGGACTCTGAGGAGGCACCCGTGCAGCCACCCTCTACCCCATCGAAGAAGTGATATCGTTTCGACGGTACCGTTATTCCAGGGGTTAACGGAGGTAGGTCGTTCGTTAACGCACATGGACTGAAGGTTAGAGTTACCGCCCGTAAGTGGCTTGTGCCATATCCTACTGATCCATTCATACGTAAGGCTCCCCGTTACGTAGCATCTACTTCTGGTGCTAGACCGTCTGCACCACCAGCTCCACCAGCATCATCTGCACCACCGGCACCACCTGCACCATCAGCACCGCCTGCCCCACCAGCATCTCCCACTGTCGAGGAACTGAAGAGGGAGGTGGAGATCCTCCGTGCTCGGGTAGCTGAGCTCGAGGACCAGATGTCCCACGTAATGGACATCCTCTACTCACCATCACCATAGGGCATTTGTATTAGATTTCTTTATGTAATCTCGTTGTAGTTTCATGTTTTACTTATGTATTGTACGAACTTTATGCGGATGTATGCAACTATCTTACTTATTAATGAATGGAACTTTGGGTTGTTTACTTTTGTACCGTGTTCTATTTACATTACTGTATGATGATTTCTTGGTATCTGTATCTAGTTGCATTACTTAATTAACATGTGATGTGTTGATTCCATGTTGGTTACCATATACTATATTATTATTTATTGAATGCTGGATTTTGACTTGAGTTAAAATTTTTGTTTAGAGCATCAATGGCCAACGGAAGATCAACACCCACAGCAGCACATATCGAAGAAATGATCACTGAACGAGTAGCCGCAGCTTTAGCAGAAATGAACCCCCAAGCTCTACCAGTTAACCATCCCATTCGTAACGGGTGCACATACAAAGAGTTTCAAAGCTGCAAGCCCCACAACTTTAGTGGTACTGAGGGGCCGGTTGGGCTCACTAGGTGGTTTGAGAAATTAGAATCTGTTTTCCGTGTTAGTAACTGCTCAGAGGCGCACTAACCTGGTGGAACACACTTGCTCAAGCAAAGGGTATTGATGAGGCGTATGCTACTCCATGGGAGGAATTTAAAGGGGCCATGATCGAGGAGTATTGCCCCAGGACAGAGATACAGAAAATGGAGGCCGATTTTTGGCAGTTGAAGGTTGTGGGAAACGATCTTGATAATTACAACCATAGGTATCTGGAATTAGCTCTGATGTGTCCCACGATGGTTACCCCGAAGTTTAAGCGAATGGAAAGGTACTTGTGGGGACTTCCTAAGACCATTAAGGGAAATGTCACCTCTTTTAAGCCACCTAATGTCCCGGAAGCAATGCGCATGGCGCACACCTTAATGAACCAAATTATCAGTGATGAACCGGAAAAGGCAAAATCCGAATCGGGGGTTAGCAGTGAGAAGCGTAAGTGGGACAACAATAAGGGGAGAGCCTATGATTAAACCCCTGCTAAGAGGCACAACGACGGAAGGAACCCCAACCTGAACCCTAGCTTGAACTCTAACTACTAGGGTAGTCTGTCGCAGTGCAAGAGATGCTACAAGCATCACACCGGGTACTGCAACGTGGTCTGTGAAAAATGTAAAAGAACTGGACATATTGGCAAAGACTGCAAGATCACCACCCTGAATGTGAAGACAAACCCTACTGGACCTAGAAAGTGCTATGAATGTGGACAACAGGGCCACTTCAGAAATGAGTGTCCCAACAAGTGAAAGGACGGCGAACCACCGCGTGGCATGGCTTTCAACGTAAACGCAAGGGATGCCCGTGAGAACCCCGACTTGGTCACAGGTATATTTACTATCAATAATCTATTAGCTTCTATCCTATTTGATACTGGTGCCGATAGAAGTTATGTATGTAGACACTTTTGCTCTAAGATAAATTGGTCGTTAGTTCCTTTAAAGGAGAGTATGCTTGTAGAGGTAGCCAATGGAAAACTTGATAAAGTTGACCAAATTAGCTGAGGAGCTATTATCAATATAGCTGGTGTGGATTTCGAGATCGACTTGATACCCATTAAGTTGGGAAGCTTTGATGTTATTGTCGGTATGGACTGGTTGACCAAGATAAGGGCCTACATTATCTGTGGAGATAAAGCTCTTCGTATACCGCACGGAGACGGTGAGCCACTGATTATTTACGAAGAGAGATGTAGCTCGAAACTGAATCTCATTAGTTGCATGAAAGCGCAAAAGATCATGAAGAAAGGACTGCTTGCTGTTCTAGCACATGTGAAAACATTAGAAACCGAGGTGAAGAGTGTGGATGACGTACGAATTGTGAACGAATTTTCCGATGTCTTTCCGGAAGAATTGCCTGGATTACTGCCACCGAGAGCAGTAGATATCACACCCTCAGTTAGGGCCTGGGCGAAATGTGACTTAATGTCAAAATATACCAACATATTATAATAACGAGAACAATACTAAATGAGAAAATTAACTTTAATGAGTACACAGCGGAAAATGAAATGTCGTTACAACGGAATAAAGTAAATGTTTAAATGCAATAGGGAAATATGCGATAATCTCTTGATCCTATGTCCAAGTAGCATCACATAAGCAGTAGATAAGTAAGCTTGAATCAAACGGCACCTGAGACAAAACATGCTAAAGTGTCAACCAAAAAGGTTGAGTGAAGTTCATAGGTTTAACAAAAGTTTGACCGTTGTTTTAGACCACAAGATTTAGTTTGTAAAGTTGATCTCCCGCAGGATCTAAAGTTATGCCAAAGCGTGATATTTAGACTAAACGCTTAAGTTTGCCCCATGACAAGTTGTGTCTGTGCTTGTCGGTTTTAATTTCATTATCAAGTAATACAAAGACTGAGTCAAATGTATCGGGGACGTTACTCCCGATAGGCCTACCCCAATAATTAAGCATGCAGCAGCAACTAAAAATATCACTGTAGGGACTTAGTCGGACATAGCCGGATATAGCATAGTTTAACAGTTTGGTACTTGTGTCTAAAGTGTAAAAAGTAAAAACAGCATGTGTCTCACCCCAAGTAAAGTAAGTAAGTTTACTAGCAGTAGAGAGGGGCTATGAATTCACCTTAGTAAGTAGAGAGAGAGTTATTCCTCGGAATAGAGAGTTGAACTAGTGAGCAGGAAAGTCAACCTATGACATTTAAGAGTAGTTAAGTGTTTTTCCCATGTTTGAGTTTAAGTACGTGTTTATGTATAGTTTGTTTCACTAAGTTCCTATTCCTAGTAAGTTTCTATACTTAGAAAGTTTCTACCTAAAGAGTGTCTTCCATTTTAGGATACTTGTCATATTAGTTCAGCTTCCAATCACCCCTTTCCCTTCGAATGGCCATTTGAGATCTAGGGGCTTGAGCCATAGGACCCTTTAAATCAGAAATCCAAACCCTCTGCCTAGAGTCACGTAGAACCATTCGTCAAGAAAGTTCGAAGATCTATACATCTCTAATACATATCCCAAAACGTTCTTAAGTGTTATAATATAAGTAGTAGGTTATAGTAATAGTGTATACATGTTAATTAATAGTATAAGTAGTATTAAGGTTTCATTAATTAGAGTTAGTTATTTAAAGTAGTAATTAATTAATTAGGGTTTAGTAATTAATGTCCTAGGGTTTCATAAATTAGGGTTTAGTAAATTAGGGCTTTATTTAATGTAATAATGATTAGGTAATGATTAGGGTTTAATAATTAAAGTGGTACTAATTAATTAGGGCTAGGTTTAATGAATTAGGGTTTAATAATTAATTAGGTTTTTAATAAAACTAGGGTTTTGATTAAAGTAGTATAATTCAAATTAGGGTTTAGGGTTTTAGTGTATATATGTATATAATGTCATGTATATATATATATATATATATATATATATATATATATATATATATATATATATATATATATATATATGTATATAAAAATTTATTTTTTACATGTATATATATGTATATGTGTCGATATATATGTATATGTATATATAGTTATTTTGTTTCCTTAATTAACCACAAACAAATCTTCTAATTATATCTAGGGTTTTTAAAATCAAAGTTTCCCCTTTTTTCTTTCTTCTAGTCGACATTATACATACATATGTATATATCTATATATTTTTTTTACATGTATAGATCTAGGTTTGTTCTTATGTTTATGTGTTTATGATTTTATGTGAATATAGATTAAAACAAAGATCAAAGAATTAAGAAAATAAATTAGGATTTTATGTTATACCTTTGAAGATCCAAGAAGATTAACAAAGAAAAGAAGAACTTGATGAAGATAGAAGATCAAAGCCTTGAATATCTTGAAGAACACCTTGAAGATTCTTGAAGAACACGAAGAACGCGAGGAACACTTGAAGATTTCTTGGAAACCCTTGAGGATTTCGATGGTGGTGGTGGTGAATTTTCGGTTTTAGCCGAAAATTGAAGAGGGAGAGAGAGAGATTTGAGTGAGGGATTTGTTTATGATTTGGTACATGGAATGGTTTAACTTAGGGGTCTATTTATAGGAAGGAATGGAGCATTCTAGAATTAGATTTTAATAAGGAATTACTTAAGGAACAAGTAGGCTTGGAGAAGGGGTTATGGTGGTGATTTGGGCCGAAAATTTAGAGGGGTAGAAGGGTAATTTTGCCCTTCCAAATCGGCTAGGGTTTTATGAGCTAGGGTTTTAATATTTTCACTTAAGTCCTTGTGTTTTAATTTAGCTTAATAACCCTTAATTATTCAAGTTTATTCATTTTAATTACACAAGTCTTTTTAGTTATTTATTTACTCACAAAAGTTTATTAACTTATTATTTTTATTAACTTGTCAATTAATGTACAAAGTTAATTATCGTATTTTATAATTCTTAACGCTTAACCTTTATCGATTAAAGTTTACTTATTAAGTTTAATTATTTTATTGGGCATTTAGTAAGGAAAAGTATTGAATGGAAAAATGAGAAATATAGAATGAAAAAATGAGAGTCGTTATAGTAGAGTTTCAGATCGATTTAGTGCCAGGAGCTGCACCTGTAGCCCGCGCACCTTATCGACTCGCACCTTCCGAAATGCAAGAGTTGCAGAGCCAACTACAAGAACTGCTAGACCGTGGATTTATCCAACCAAGTTTCTCGCCTTAGGGCGCACCTGTTTTATTTGTGAAGAAGAAGGACGGATCATTCCGCATGTGTACCGACTACCACGAACTCAACAAATTGACGATCAAGAATCAGTATCCTCTTCCCCGAATTGACGATCTTTTTGATCAGCTGCAAGGATCAAGCGTTTACTCCAAGATCGATTTGCGATCCGGTTATCACCAGTTGAGGGTGAAGGAGAGCGATGTGATGAAAACTGCGTTCAGAACTCGTTATGGTCATTATGAGTTCCTCGTGATGCCATTCGGTTTAACCAACGCATCTGCCGTGTTTATGGATCTCATGAATCGTATATGCAAGCCATATCTGGATAAGTTCGTTTTCGTCTTCATAGATGATATCCTCATCTACTCCAAAAGCGAAGAAGAACATGAGCAACATCTTCGACTAGTACGTGAACTCTTGATACAAGAGCAACTCTATGCCAAATTCTCCAAGTGTGAATTTTGGTTGAAGGAAGTCCAATTTCTGGGTCATGTTGTGAGCGACCAGGGTATCAAAGTTGATCCCACGAAGATTGAAGCTATCAGCAGGTGGGAGACCCCTACTACTCCGACTCATATCCGCCAATTTTTAGGTCTCATCAGTTACTACCGAAGATTTATTGAAGGTTTCTCTCTGATTGCGCGTCCTTTGACCGCGCTGACTCACAACGGGAAGAAGTTCATTTTGGAACCCGAACAGGAATCATCATTTCAAACCTTGAAAAAGAAGTTAACCTCCTCACCTATCTTATCACTTCCTGAAGGCAGTGACGATTTCGTCGTTTATTGTGATGCTTCGAAAAGTGGTTTTGGTTGTGTACTGATGCAACGCACAAAGGTTATCGCTTACGCCTCCCGACAACTGAAGATTCACGAGCGAAATTACACAATGCACGATCTCGAGCTTGGAGCCGTTGTCTTTGCATTAAAGCTGTGGAGACACTACCTTTATGGAACAAAGAGCACTATTTTCACCGATTATAAGAGCCTCCAACACATATTCGATCAGAAACAACTGAACATGAGACAGCGACGATGGATCAAGACACTAAATGACTATGATTGTGAACTTCGTTACCATCCTGGTAAGGCAAATGTTGTAGCCGATGCCTTGAGCCGAAAGGAGAGAACGGTACCTCTTCGTGTCCGCGCCTTAAACATCACCATTCATTCCAATCTCAACAGCCAGATCCGAGTAGCCCAAGATGAGGCTCTCAAGGAGGAGAATATTTCTCATGAACACTTGAACATTCTCGTCTCTCGATTCGAGGTTAAGGAGACTGGACTCCGATACTTCGCCTGAAGGATTTGGGTGCCTAGTTATGGGGATTTACGAAGCCTCATTCTAGACGAAGCCCACACGTCAAGATATTCGATTCATCTCGGAACTAGTAAGATGTACCACGATCTTAAGGAACAGTATTGGTGGCCTAATCTTAAGAAGGACGTTGCTACTTATGTTGGTAAGTGTTTGACTTACTCGAAAGTTAGGCCGAACATCAGAGGCCCTCTAGATTACTTCAGCAACCTGAAATCCCGCAATGGAAGTGGGAAAGGATAACAACGAACTTCATTACGAAACTACCAAAGACGGTAGGAGGTTATGATACCATCTGGGTTATTGTTGACCGTCTTACCAAATCTGCACACTTTTTAGCCATGAAGGAAACGGATACGATGGACAGTGATGTCGAACGAGGTGTATATAAAATAGTTATTATTTTACTAGGAAAATACTATTAAATACGATTACACAAGATATTTATTTATTTATAGAATGGATATACTTAAACCTTGCTACAACACTTATAGGCAGTGTACCTAATCGTACAGTAGTGTAGTTTTTAGTAAGTCCGGTTCGTTCCACAGGGAAATCTTTAAACAAAGCTCAACGCTATATTAGTTTACTTTTATAAAAATACAAATATATATAAGTAATATTATTATTATAAAGGGGGGTTTTTACCGTTTAATGACCGGTTTGTCGATTTTAAAACTTTAGTCGCAGTTAAAACCTAATGTAAAAAATAAAATAAATACAAGACTTAAATTAAAGCGTAAAGTAAATAACGATAATGAAATTGCGAATAATAAAAGTGCGATAATTAAAAAGTACGATAATTAAAAGTGCGATAAAATAAAATAAATAAAAGTACGATAATTAGAAGTGCAATTAAATATAAAATAAAGGAAATTAAATATGAAATAAAAGAATTATGCTTATTTAAATTTCCGTAATCATGATGTTTGACGTGTTGATTTTAGTTTTATGCCCATGGGTTAATTGTCCTTTGTCCTGGATTATTCAATATGTCCGTCTGGTTTTTGTCCATAACAGTCCATCAGTCATAAATATAAATTGCAAGTGTCCTTGTCAAATTATTATTATACCCGAAGATAAATATTCCAACTAATTGGGGATTCGAATTGTAACAAGGTTTTAATACTTTGTTTAATGAATACACCAGGTTATCGACTGCGTGTAAACCAAGGTTTTACTACTTTGTTAACAATTACACCAATTACCCTTGAATGTAATTTCACCCCTGTTTTGATTATTCTAGTGGCTATTAATCCATTCCCGTGTCCGGTTAAATGAACGATTATTCGTACATATAAATACCCCGCCCATCGTGTCCGATCGAGTGTATATGGTAATTTATAGGGACGCCCAATTGTAAATCTTTATATTAACATTAACAAACTTTCATTTAGTTAAACAAATATAAAGCCCATTAATAGCCCATAGTCTAATTTCCACAAGTGTCGTTCTTTTGTCCAAACCCCAATTATGGTACAAAGCCCAATTACCCAATTTTAGTAATTAGCCCAACATCATGATTACTTCGTTTTAAATAAGCATAATAATAACTTAGCTACGAGACATTAATGTAAAAAGGTTGAACATAACTTACAATGATTAAAAATAGCGTAGCGTTACACGGACAGAATTTCGACTTACACCCTTACAACATTCGCTAACATACCCTTATTATTAGAATTATAATTAAAATTAAAATATAAATTATAAATATAAATATATTTACGTATGAAGAGGAAGAAAAAAGATGTCTAAAACTCGGCAGAAAACTGGCTTTATATAGGACCTGACCAGCAATTTCACTCCATGCGACTCGCATGGATTTGTGCTTCTGGCCATGCGAGTCGCATGGCCACCCTGGATCCAGCCAAATTGCTTTGTTTTCTTCTTGCCGACGTAATATAATAATAATAATATATATAATATATAATTATATATAATTATATATATATTATATTATATTCTTGTGCATAGTAGACTAGATATTTTTGGTCCGTTGCGTCGGGCGTTTCTTCTTGGCTCAGGTCCCGGTTCCGGATTTTCGGACGTCTTCGCGTATTATTTTATATCGTGTACTTTGCATCTTGTAACTTGTACTCTTGTCATTTTGAGACGTTCCTCATCAATATTTTGAACCTTTTTAGTTGTATCTTGTACTTTTTAGCTCTTTGGTCGGTTGTGTCTTCAATTTGTCGAATCTGCCTTTTGTCTTCACTTTTTAATATTTAAACGAATATTGCTTGTAAATCGAACAATACCAACTAAAATCTTGTCTTTCTTGGGGAATAATGCTATGAAATATATGTTCGTTTTTAGCATTATCAAATATTCCCACACTTGAGCGTTGCTTGTCCTCAAGCAATATTGTCTTGAAATACTAGAATCACTTCTTTATTCTTCATACTTTGTACATCAGTGATTTCTATACGGCGGTATAAACAATGGTAATAACGATATGGTTTACAGTCCCACATGACTATAAAAATTTAGATCCATTAAGGAAATTGGATCTTTATGAAAACATTTGATCTTTTGAAATCTAGTTTTTACCCTAGATAAGTTTTCCGGAATAACCCTTTACCGGTGTTTGCAAAATATTTTTGTGGGTTTGGTGAGTTTCAGATTTGAAAATTTTAGCTCAAAACTTGCGGTTTTGTGTCACCCACTTGCTAACCTTGTATTTGGAAAGCAACACGTCCAGTTTACTTGTCCCATATATTACCTTTCGGTAAACTACCGTCCGGTTGTAAAGGAAAGCGTTGAACAAGCAACTGTTAAGGCAATGTCTCGTGACATGCTTTTGATTATGGTCTATAACGTGTCGGACGCAATTACTATCCTTGGTAGGAGCAATAGTAAAAGCTCACCCTTATAATTTTTCGGTCTGGCACAAGGTCCTGTCTTTGACCATGCTATGCAACCACCGTTCTTACGGTTGACACCCGATTTAGTTCAGGTGACCTAATGAATTCCAGGTGAATTCCTAGGATTTTACGTTCAATGGTAATGAACGCATTGAAAATAGGGTTTTCAGAAAACAAATCGGTTTATAATTTTGATCAAAATATTTTCTCGTTCAAGCTCGAGTTTAGATATCATTGAATTCCATGAGTTTGAATTCTCAATCTTTAAGGTCAATCTCTAGGATTGAGTAATATCAGTCTTAAAAGCTGATTTTTAATCTTTAAGGAGATTATCCTTTCTGGAGATCTGATTCATTAGTCTTATCAAGCTAATTTGCACGGTGCCTCCCCATTGTACGAGATAAATCCTTCTCATGGTTAGGATAAATCTGACCACTTGGCAACCCTGTTTGATGCTGAGGTCCGTGGATTTCCTGCTGATTTTAGAGATGACTTTTCTAGATTTTTCGTCAACCTACAGCTGGTCTGGACGATAACTTCATGACCTAAATCAAGAAGCGCGTGTCTTTTTCGGAAGACTTTACTTCCTTTTAATGATGGAATTGATTCATCGTGTAGATCCATCTCTTCTTTTCTTTCATTGGGTAAAACAGTTTAGTTTAGTCCAAAGCAAAAGTATTTTTAGTTATTTGTTACAGATATATGTGACATATGTTTAAAATAACTTGGTAAATTTTCCCACACTTGGCTTTTATTTTCCTTTTTATCGTTCTCTATTCCATTTTAAATGAATTTTAACATTTTAGTTTGTTTCTCAATTTATGTCCTTTCCGAGGTAACAATAATTTCGGTGTTAAAACCTAGTTTTATCGTTCATAAATATGTATAAACATGATTTTGAATTCATTTAATTGAAAATTTTGAAAAATTTACTAGAATTGGGTAGTTAGTATATAAGACTAGGGCTGTTCTTTTTTATCAGAGAGCACTAGATTCTAATACAACTACTGCTTTACTAGTATTTTTAATGGTAACCAAGTGTTTAATATAAAAATTTTAAAATCCGAAAGAATTTAACCCCTTCCCACACTTAAGATCTTGCAATGCCCTCATTTGCAAGAAATCAGTAACAAATATATATTGGTGTGAAAATGATTAAATTTTTACCAAAGTTTCCAAATATATTGGTGTTTGTTTGCTGAATGATAAATGGTGCACGTCATTTGTTCATTCAGTCTTGTTGTTATTTCACATATATTTTTCATCTTGTCGTCAAAATTTGTTGCTTTTGCTGAACTTAATGCCAGTCTTTCAAAACGCGTTGTTTTACCCTGTTTTGTGCATAAAAGAGAATACATACAATACAAATATAATCATACATGCAATTTGAAATGGAACTTTGGCATCCCACTTTCAAACTATAAGAAAAATATTAGTACACAATAATAATAAGAATATCAAACATTACATAAAAGTAATAAAATGTTAAGTGTTTAAAATAAAAATAAAAATTACCAACTTATCTCTACTGATCAGGAGGTGGGTTAGGAGGAAAATTAGGATATGGATCCCAATTCATGTTCGCGTCCGGGTTCCATGGCTGATTATAGGTGAACTGGTATGCCGCGTCATAATCATATGAATCATAGGGTGGTCTCATTTCTGGCTGATGTGCGGGATAGTAT
This sequence comes from Rutidosis leptorrhynchoides, assembly GCF_046630445.1. Classification (NCBI taxonomy): domain Eukaryota; kingdom Viridiplantae; phylum Streptophyta; class Magnoliopsida; order Asterales; family Asteraceae; genus Rutidosis; species Rutidosis leptorrhynchoides. The sequence goes on along the minus strand of NC_092338.1, from coordinate 84,399,586 downwards.
GCGGGTCGGGTCGGATAATACATCTCGCCAGGCTACAACTGGCTTATAATTTGGCGCTGATGATAATCCCATCGGCCATGCTCTCGTTGCCGGGAATGCTCGTAGTCATTCCGATGTTGCCATGCCTCGTACTGCATATGCCTATCATAGTTCGTCATGTATTCATCCTCCATACGAACGCCTAAATCAAGAGCAGTCTCCCGAACAACTCCTATAATGTTGTTCGCATCCTCCATCTCGTCATCCGAACCTCTTTCTACCTGTCGCTGAGGTCCCTCGTATCGATATACCCGACCACGTCTCATCAATAATACCCTTGCACCGTGATAAAGGTTTGAACTTATAGTTTCACCTCCGTCCTCTATTTCGTTCATTGGACCCCCTTGGTGCTTATCTACACCCAAATACTCTCCAATGAGAGTAATGAAAATACCACCACCTATAATACTCCCCGATTTCATCCCCGAAACTACATTAGCGACATAATAACCAACACAATAGGGAATGTTAACGAAACTCCTCGGGTCTCTAATACACTTGAGGTAGAATAAATCGTTTACGGTCAATTTCTCCTTATTTCTTCCCCTTTGTGTAATTGTGTTTGCTAAGAATCTATGAATCACCCGGAGTTCAGCTCTGTCTATATCTAAGTATGTATGATTTCCACTGGCGTGAAATTCATTAAAGTGGGACATACGCCTCCAGATGGCGTTAATATCAAATTCCCTATCTACCCTTTCTCCTTGGGCAATCAGGCTATTACAGTCGGGGCTCAAAAGTTCAGCAGGGGTGTAAATCTGTAAGGCCCTGGCTAAATCTATCATGGACATTCTGTACATGCGTCCACCTAACAGAAATCTAATAAAGCTTCTATCATCTATCCTCCTAACATCACTGTTTAACTTAATAGTACTAAGTAATTCTATACACCATTCCCTATATATGGTTCTACGAATGGAAAATAGGCGCATCCAATCGTTAAACTGAGAATTACCATACCTTTGCACCAATAATTCCCGAATCGGTTCGGCAAGGTTAACTGTTTCCAAAGGTACCCAGTCAATTGCCCTTGGCATTTCAACAACCTTAAAGTAGAGAATGTGCATGTTCTTTTGATAATCTGGATATTCTATCCAACATCGATCAAATCTCAGATTTGGGTGTAACTGATCTTCATTAATGTCTAAGCTCAGAATCCTTTGATGTGGAGCGAATTGACGAAACTGATTCATGAATAATTGATCTTGATCGTGATATGGAATATGTTGCTCCTCCTGTTCTTCTTCTTCTTGTTGCATATGTTGTTCTTGTTCATGAAACATTTCCGGTTCGGGCTCTGGTTGCCTGGACGATGATGCTCCTGAACCTCCAGTATCGGCTTTCTGTAAAACACATTAAACACAAAAATTGTGCATCCAAATATGCATTAGTGTTAGCAAAATAATAACTTGAAACAATTATGATGACATGTTCAATTCATAACACATTTTATACACATTTTCTTAACAATAACAATTCTACATTTTTACATACGAAAATGTATACAATGTTTTATCACATTTAAACTCTTAAACATGTCAACAATAATCATTATAGCAATTAAACACTTGTTACATGGCATTCAAATAAAACTAGTGCTCATTTTCATATTTTTGTCAAGTCTACACTTTATCAAATAAGCATATACGAAAAATGTACATCAGGTTCATAAGCATTTATCTCAAATAACATGCCAAAATAATCACTACTAGCAATGAAACAAGTTTCAAATGACCTTTATATCAATTTATCCAAGTTCATGAATTTTTGGACTTAAAAAGTCCACTTTAATTCTCAAAAACATGTTTAGGCTCAAAGTTTGGATCAATTAACTACCTAAACATGTTACACTACTTAATTTAGCAACAATTCATGACAAAAATCGGCCATAACCTGTTTATATCAAAAAGCCCCAAATTGCTCAAGAACACAAACCCTAGATTCTTAAAAATTTGAAGTTTTTAGCTTCAATTCATGTTAAATAGCTTATATCTAGGATATACATGCATAATATAACAACAATTTAGCTCTAATTACACCTAAATTTAACAAAATCAAAATATAAAATTTCTAGCTCAAGAACACAAAAATTCGAATTTAAAGAGATTAGGGGTGAAATCTTTACCTTTCTCCTGAAGGGGTTGAGACTATTGAATCTAGGCATGATTATTGTGAAATTTTTGCAAGAAATTTGGTGAAAATTGGTGAAAAATTGAGAGAGTTTGGGAGGTTTTCGTGTTTGTGTATGTGTATTGTGAGAAAGAAGCAGATCGACTGGAAATTTGATCCTGTCCAGTTTTTTTGATCCATGCGAGTCGCATGGTTTTGCTCTTACCCCCATGCGACTCGCATGGGGTGTAATTCTGGTATATATATTTTTTTTTTTTTTTTTTTTTTTAAAAAGGTTATACTTTTAAAACATAAAATTTAATAAAATTTTAAAAATTTTGTTTCTTTTTAAGACGAGGTCGTTTCGGGACGATGCCCTAGTCCGTCCCTCGACAAAATTTTAAAATTTGTCAATTTCAAGCAATTGTTTTAAAAGCTTAGATTTTTGGATTTTTTTAATTTTTTTGGCATACTTTAAATCAATAAGATTAAAAATAATGATAATAAAAGTTCTCGTCCATCCCTTGGGTAAAGCAATTTCGGTTCAAAGACCTAGTCTTCAACTTACGACGAATTTTAAAAATCATATTTTTAACTTAATGAGATAAAGTAAATTTTTGTTTTTAAATTCACACAACTTAAATATAAAATTCAAAATTAAAAATTAAAAATTAAAAATTCACACCAAACTTAAAATTTGAAATGCATAAAATTAAAATTTCATATTTTAAAAATTAAAAATTCACACCAAACTTAATTTAAAAATTCATAAATTCATACCAAACTTATATTAATTTTTCAAATATTTACAATTTTAATATATTGTTTTTACAAAGTTTACAATATTAATTTAAGATTTAAATATTAAGATTAAAAACATGGTAAAAATAAAATTAAAAATCTTTTTGGCTTTTTATCCCACTTTAATCAATCAAATATTATCAAAAATATGCGCCCCTCTTTTCGGTAAAGTAATTTCGGTTCCAAGACCTAATTTAACTCATGACGAATTTTTGAAATATTTTGGGTTGATTGATTAAAGATATTTATACCTTAAGAATAAACGTTAAATTTCGCAGTGATGTAATAAATTTTTGAATGATATCAATAATTTCGGTCGCCAAACCTAATTTTATTTAATACCAATTTAATACTTTTTAGCGAACAAATTAGCGTTTATTATCAAAAGGTTAAAAATAAAAATAAAAATAAAAACTGTACAGACATACCTGTGAAATAGATTTTTTAGTTATATGATATATTATATTCATAAGATAGTCGGTTTAATTGGTTTTCCATGGCTGCATAGGCGTAACCTCGAGCATTCATTGTCTTTTCTTCTAAACATATGAACGGTCCGTCTCTGCATAAAGTAACAAATTCGGTATTTGAATAGGTTTGATTATTTGAACATTTACCTCCATGTGACCATTTTCCGCATTTGTGACATCGTTCTAGATGTCGTGCTCTTCTTTTCGCTGCAGATTTTGATTTTCCTTTACCAAATTGTAACTTATTATCTTCGCATCTGGATTCTTTTCTAACTCCGTCCATTCTTTCTCTGATTACTGATACTATTTCACTCGGTAGTATGTCATTATTTCTTTTAGTGATCAAAGCGTGTAGCATTAGACCATGGTTTAGTTCACAGGCAGTCTTCATTTCGTAAAAACCTAAAAAAATAAAAATTCAGAATGGGGGGAGAAGACTAGTTCTTTAGGGTCTGCTAGGGAAAGACCATTCGGGTTCCATTTTCGAAAACTACACGAAAACAGACAATCTAACTCTAACAGAATTACATATTATCTTTTAAAGACTTGATTCTCCCCACACTTAGTTAGCTGTGGTATCGAAATTGTGATTAACTTCGTTGTCGACTTCCATCGGACCATGTATGTAATGTTTAACTCTGTGACCATTAACTTTAAATTCAATCCCATTTGAATTTATTAATTCTATCGTTCCGTATGGGAAAACTCTTTTGACTATGAATGGTCCAGACCATCTTGATTTCAATTTTCCAGGAAATAGCTTGAATCGTGAATTGAAAAGAAGAACTCTGTCTCCTTCTTTAAATTCTTTTGAACTTCTGATTCTTTTATCATGCCATTTCTTCGTTCTTTCTTTATAGATTAATGAATTTTCGTATGCTTCATGTCTTAATTCTTCTAATTCATTTAGTTGACTTAATCGTAGACGTCCGGCTTCATGTAAATCAAGATTACATGTTTTCAAAGCCCAAAATGCTTTGTGTTCAATTTCTACTGGAAGATGACATGCTTTTCCATAAACAAGTCTAAAAGGTGTGGTTCCAATTGGAGTTTTGTAGGCTGTTCTAAAAGCCCAGAGTGCATCCTCCAATTTAATGGACCATTCCTTTGGATTTGATCCTACGGTTTTCTCTAGAATACGTTTTAAAGCTCGGTTGGTATTTTCGACTTGTCCACTTGTTTGTGGATGATATGCGGTGGAGATTTTATGAGTTACTCCATATCTTTTAAGAACTTTCTCAAGTTGATTATTACAGAAATGAGTACCCCGATCACTTATTAAAGCTTTCGGTGTTCCAAACCTTGCAAAAAGACGTTTTAAAAAGTTGACTACAACTCGTGCATCGTTAGTTGGGAGAGCTTGTGCTTCCGCCCATTTAGATACATAATCAATTGCTACGAGTATATATAAATTATTATGAGATTTTGGAAATGGACCCATAAAGTCAATACCCCAAATGTCAAATACTTCACATACTTGGATGACATTTTGTGGCATTTCATCACGTTGACTTAATTTTCCGGCCCTTTGACATGCATCACAGGATTTGCAAAGAAGGTGTGCGTCTTTGTAAATTGTAGGCCAATAGAATCCAGCTTCATAAACTTTTCTTGCTGTTAGTTGAGGCCCATAATGCCCTCCTGTTGGTCCTGTGTGACAATGGTTTAAAATTTTACTAGCTTCATCTCCAAATACACATCGGCGTATTATTCCATCGGGACAACTTTTAAACAGATGTGGATCTTCCCAGAAATAGTGTTTTATATCACTGAAGAATTTCTTTCGTCTTTGGTACGATAATCCTTTTTCAAGGAATCCACAAACTAAGTAGTTTGCATAGTCTGCAAACCATGGGATTTCTTTATAATCTATCTTCAATAGATATTCATCAGGAAAGTTGTCTTGTATGGCCGATTCATTTAGAACTTCTAATTCGGGATTTTCAAGACGAGAAAGATGATCAGCGGCGAGATTTTCTGCTCCTTTTTTATCTCGGATTTCAATATCAAACTCTTGTAAGAGTAAGATCCAACGGATTAATCTTGGTTTAGCATCTTGTTTTGAAAATAGGTATCTAAGAGCAGAATGGTCGGTATAGACCACCGTTTTTGCTAGAACGAGATATGATCGAAATTTGTCAAAAGCAAAGACAATAGCAAGGAGTTCTTTTTCAGTAGTTGTATAGTTCGTTTGTGCTCCTTGTAATGTCTTACTAGCATAATATATAGGTTGAAATCGTTTTTCAATCCTTTGTCCTAAAACGGCTCCCATTGCAAAATCACTTGCATCGCACATTAGTTCAAATGGTAGATTCCAATTTGGTGTTATCATGATCGGCGCATTAGTGAGTTTTTCTTTAAGAATATTAAAAGATTTGATACACTCATCTGAAAAGATGAATGGCGCATCCTTTTCTAGGAGTTTATTCATAGGAGTGGCAATTTTTGAAAAATCTTTTATGAAACGTCGGTAAAAACCGGCATGCCCTAGAAAACTCCTAACTCCTCTAACATTTGTGGGATGTGGAAGTTTAGCAATTACATCTACTTTAGCTCTATCCACTTCAATTCCTTCTTTTGAAATTTTATGTCCAAGAACGATGCCTTCTTTAACCATGAAATGGCATTTCTCCCAATTAAGTACTAGATTTGATTTTTCGCATCTAATTAGCATTCGTTCCAGATTAACTAGACATGATTTAAATGTATCACCGAAGACTGAAAAGTCATCCATGAATACTTCCATGCATTCTTCTATCATGTCGTGAAAAATCGCCATCATACACCTTTGAAAGGTTGCAGGGGCGTTACAAAGTCCAAATGGCATGCGTTTGTAAGCAAAAGTACCATAAGGGCACGTGAATGTGATTTTCTCTTGATCTTCGGGTGCTATTGGAATTTGAAAATATCCGGAAAATCCATCTAGAAAACAATAGTAACTATTTCCGGCTAATCTTTCCAACATTTGATCTATGAAAGGTAAGGGAAAGTGATCTTTTCTGGTGGCGTCATTTAATTTTCTATAATCAATACATACACGCCATCCTGTTACAGTCCTAGTAGGAATAAGCTCATTTTTCTCATTTGTGATGACAGTCATGCCACCCTTATTAGGTACGCATTGAACTGGGCTTACCCATGGACTATCAGAAATTGGATATATCAAACCTGCATCTAGCAGTTTAATAATCTCTTTCTTAACTACATCTTGCATATTAGGATTTAGTCTTCGTTGGCGTTGCACATACGTTTTATGACCTTCTTCCATAAGGATTTTATGTGTGCAATACGAAGGACTTATTCCTTTAATATCATGAATCTTCCATGCAATGGCTGGTTTATGAGCTTTCAACATAGAAATGAGTTGTGATTTCTCATTTTCAGTAAGAGAAGACGATATTATTACAGGTAATTCAGATTCACCATGTAAATAAGCGTATTCCAAATGGTTTGGAAGTGGCTTTAACTCTAATTTCGGAGGTTCTTCTATCGATGATTTATATCGATATCTGTCTTCTTCTTTTAGCATTTGAATTTCTTCTGTTGTTGGTTCATATCCATTAGCTATAAGTGTAGCTAACATTTCAGCTTCATCAATTGGTTCATTACCTTCTCCTAAAGAACATTCTCCCGTTCCTTGTAATTCTGGAAATTCTTCTAATAATTCTGCATGTGCATCTATAGTTTGAATATAATAACATGTATCATCTGCAGATTGTGGTTGTTGCATTGCTCTATCAACTGAAAAGGTAACACTCTCATCCTCTATACTTAGGGTCAGTTTCTTACCGAACACGTCTATCATTGCTTTAGCCGTGTTTAAGAATGGTCTTCCTAATATGAGAGGAACTTGAGAATCTTCTTCCATGTCCAAAACAACAAAATCTACTGGAAATACTAAAGTACCAACTTTAACTAGCATGTTTTCCATTATCCCTCTAGGATATTTTATTGATCTATCGGCTAGTTGTATGCTTATTCTGGTTGGTTTTAATTCTCCAAGGTCTAGTTTAGCGTATAGTGAATACGACATTAGATTTATACTAGCACCTAAGTCTGCCAATGCTTCTATTGAACTAAGACTACCCAGAAAACATGGAATTGTGAAACTTCCTGGATCAGATAATTTTTCTGGTATCTTATTCAACAGCACTGCTGAACAATTAGCATTCATAGTAACAGCCGAGAGTTCTTCCATTTTCTTTCTATTTGTGATTAGATCTTTCAAGAATTTAGCATATCTTGGCATTCCTGAAATCACATCAATGAAAGGAAGATTTACATTTATCTGTTTAAACATATCCAAAAATTTGGATTGCTCGGCTTCAAGTTTCTCTTTCTTCATTTTACTCGGATAAGGAAGTGGTGGTTGGTATGGTTTAACATAAGGTTTATCCTTAACTGTGTTATCTTCATTAACCTTCTCAACTACTGGTTCTTTTTCCTTATCTTGATCAGGTTGTGGTTCTTGTGGAGTAGGAATAGTTTCATCAGAAGTTACAGGTATTTCAGGTGGTTTAAGTGTTGTACCACTTCTTGTGGTAATAGCTTTAGCTGTTTCATTCCGGGGGTTAGCGTTTGTATCGCTAGGTAGACTTCCCGGTTTTCTTTCACCTATTAACCTTGCTAGGTTACTTACTTCTTGTTCCAGATTTTGAATAGAAGCTTGTTGATTTCTAAATGCTTGAGCATTTTGTTCATTTGTTTGTTTTTGAGATGTGAAAAACTGCGTTTGAGTTTCAACTAGCTTCGTCATCATATCTTCTAAATTCGGCTTTTTATCATCAGTTTGTTGTGGTGGTTTGTTTTGAAAATTAGGTCTTTGCTGATTGTAAGTATTATTGGATACTTGTTGATTGCTAGGACCTTGTTGGTTATTGTATGGAATATTTCGGTTATAGTTCTGATTTTGATTGTAAATAGGTCTTGGCGGTTGATAATTATTCTGATAATTATTTCCAGGCCTTTGGTTTATGTATGAAATATTCTCTCTTTGTTCCATTGTTAATTCATTACTGAGACAATCTTTTGTCAAATGTGGTCCTCCACACTGCTCACAACTAATTCGTATTGAGTGAATATCCTTAGTCATCTTTTCCATTCGTCTCTCGAAAGCATCTATCTTTGCTGAAATGGAATCTAAGTCATGGCTAGAATCGGCTCTAGCTGCTTTAGATGATCTAATGATATCTTTTTCTTGGTGCCACTCATGTGAGTGGGAAGCAGTGTTATCAATAATTTTGTAAGCATCAGTTTCGGTTTTCTTCATAATAGAACCACCAGCTGCTATATCTATGTCTTTTCTTGTAGTGATGTCGCATCCTTGGTAAAATATTTGTACTATTTGACAGGTGTCTAAACCATGTTGCGGACATCCTCTTAACAACTTTCCATATCTTGTCCACGCCTCATATAGAGTTTCATTTGGTTTTTGTGTGAATGTAACAATTTCTGCTTGAAGTCTTACGGCTTTAGATGCAGGAAAGAATTGTTTAAGAAATTTGTCAATTAAAACGTCCCATGTATCAATCGCCCCTTCAGGTAACGATTCCAACCAATCTTTGGCTTCTCCCTTTAAAGTCCAGGGAAATAACATGAGATATATCTGTTCATCCTCCACTTCTCGGATTTTAAATAGTGTGCAGATCCTATTAAAGGTACGTAGATGTTCATTTGGATCTTCCTTCGGCGCACCACTAAATTGGCATTGATTAGTCACCATGTGTAGAATTTGTCCTTTGATTTCATAATCTGGCGCATTAATGTCTGGATGGGTAATTGCGTGACCTTGGCCAGTGCGTTTAGCTCTCATTCGGTCTTCCATACTTAAAGGTTCCAGATTCTCCATAATTGAATTTGTTGAATCGGTATCACTAGATGATTCTGTTTTAATGGTTCGTTCCTCAACAATCTCTGTTTGAATGATTGGTGGTTCCGGAGGAAAGTTTAGTGGTTCAGGATCTATGAACCGTTCCTGAATATTTTCTGGATTCTCAATTGTGAGGTTGGGTTCAAAAAATGGATTATCGGAAATTTGAACTGAAGTACTTGGTCGACTGGATGACGATTCTAAAGAAAAATCAACGGCGGTTATATTTGTTAAACGATGTCTTGATCGAGTTACAGGTGGTGAACGTACAAAAGGTGATGAACGTCTTGCTCGGTGCATTCACTGAATATCCTATTAGTTTTTAAAAGGAAAGAAAAATTATAATAAGTTATCCAATTAATAGACTTTTCTGATTTTGCCCACGTTTCGAATAGCCAAAAGATGCAGCAGAGGGGCAGGATTCGTTTGGTCTCAATATAATTGAGGACTGTTTGGCTCCAATAACCCGGTCCACGTACAAATCCAACTATTACTACGAACCAGAAAATTTTGATGTCTATTAATTTAACCACTTAAAATAAATTTTCGTAATTTTAAGAAATTTAGATAAGAAGTAGAAAAAATTCTAAGTCCTAAAAACTAGAATGGCGAGAAATAAGAGAGAAAAAGAGTTCGTCGAAAAAGGTTGAAAAAGAAAAAATGGTTGAAAAATAAAAGGTGACGGAAAAATAAAAGAAACTTATAAAAACTTAAAAATACTTGACTAACCTAACCTTATTACTACAACTAACTTAAAATTATAATCGCAAATTGAAATTACTAATTGGAATGATAATTGATACATAGTAAAAGGTCTAAAAATATTAAAGCTTACAGGAAAAACTAAATCCCAAATGGAAATAACTTAAAAAGAAACTAAAACTTAAAAAGGCGTCGCAAAATTCTAAAGCACCTAAATCTTAGTCTAAAGAAAAAGCACTTAAGGAATTCTACGGCAAAGCCTAAAAATCTAGGAGTAAAAATAACTATAGCAAAAACTAAGTTTAAAATTAAATATGAGCTAAAAATACAAATATTACGCTACAACGATTAAAAAGGTACAAAATATAAAAGTTATAAAAAGTTATAAAAATATTAGATTTTATAAAAATATTATTTTTATATTTTATATATTATAGTATTAAGTAAATAAATAATAAAACTTAAACAAAAGTAAAAATAACTAAATAAATTAAAAACTTTAATTATAATAATAATAATAGTTTTAGGGTTTTAAATAATAATAATTAAATAATATACGTAATAAATGCGGAATTAGGGTTTGGATGTGGCCTGGTCAAACCCCTCATGCGAGTCGCATGGTTTAAGGGGGTGGGTCATGCGAGTCGCATGGACACCCTGAACTGGTTCAATTGGACTGGTTCAAATGACAGGTCACGTAATTATTTAATATTTATTTTTAATTTCTGTTTTATATATAATATAAGATATAAATATATAATTTAAATAAAAACTTAATAAAATACTAAAATAAAATACAAATACTTTAATATTTTGTAAATAATAAAGAAAAACTTAAAATACACTTTAAAATATGTTTTTTTTTTTTTTCGATTTTTTCGATTTTTTTTTTTTTTACTTTTTTTAATTTTTTAAACAAAAATATAAATTTTACAAAAACAAATTATAACTTAAAATTTAAAAATATGGCGTTTCGCTTCGGCGTTCCCCGGCAGCGGCGCCAAAAATACTTGATGTCGAACGAGGTGTATATAAAATAGTTATTATTTTACTAGGAAAATACTATTAAATACGATACAATTTTACACAACATATTTATTTATTTATAGAATGGATATACTTAAACCTTGCTACAACACTTATAGGCAGTGTACCTAATCGTACAGTAGTGTAGTTTTTAGTAAGTCCGGTTCGTTCCACAGGGAAATCTTTAAACAAAGCTCAACGCTATATTAGTTTACTTTTATAAAAATACAAATATATATAAGTAATATTATTATTATAAAGGGGGGTTTTTACCGTTTAATGACCGGTTTGTCGATTTTAAAACTTTAGTCGCAGTTAAAACCTAATGTAAAAAATAAAATAAATACAAGACTTAAATTAAAGCGTAAAGTAAATAACGATAATGAAATTGCGAATAATAAAAGTGCGATAATTAAAAAGTACGATAATTAAAAGTGCGATAAAATAAAATAAATAAAAGTACGATAATTAGAAGTGCAATTAAATATAAAATAAAGGAAATTAAATATGAAATAAAAGAATTATGCTTATTTAAATTTCCGTAATCATGATGTTTGACGTGTTGATTTTAGTTTTATGCCCATGGGTTAATTGTCCTTTGTCCTGGATTATTCAATATGTCCGTCTGGTTTTTGTCCATAACAGTCCATCAGTCATAAATATAAATTGCAAGTGTCCTTGTCAAATTATTATTATACCCGAAGATAAATATTCCAACTAATTGGGGATTCGAATTGTAACAAGGTTTTAATACTTTGTTTAATGAATACACCAGGTTATCGACTGCGTGTAAACCAAGGTTTTACTACTTTGTTAACAATTACACCAATTACCCTTGAATGTAATTTCACCCCTGTTTTGATTATTCTAGTGGCTATTAATCCATTCCCGTGTCCGGTTAAATGAACGATTATTCGTACATATAAATACCCCGCCCATCGTGTCCGATCGAGTGTATATGGTAATTTATAGGGACGCCCAATTGTAAATCTTTATATTAACATTAACAAACTTTCATTTAGTTAAACAAATATAAAGCCCATTAATAGCCCATAGTCTAATTTCCACAAGTGTCGTTCTTTTGTCCAAACCCCAATTATGGTACAAAGCCCAATTACCCAATTTTAGTAATTAGCCCAACATCATGATTACTTCGTTTTAAATAAGCATAATAATAACTTAGCTACGAGACATTAATGTAAAAAGGTTGAACATAACTTACAATGATTAAAAATAGCGTAGCGTTACACGGACAGAATTTCGACTTACACCCTTACAACATTCGCTAACATACCCTTATTATTAGAATTATAATTAAAATTAAAATATAAATTATAAATATAAATATATTTACGTATGAAGAGGAAGAAAAAAGATGTCTAAAACTCGGCAGAAAACTGGCTTTATATAGGACCTGACCAGCAATTTCACTCCATGCGACTCGCATGGATTTGTGCTTCTGGCCATGCGAGTCGCATGGCCACCCTGGATCCAGCCAAATTGCTTTGTTTTCTTCTTGCCGACGTAATATAATAATAATAATATATATAATATATAATTATATATAATTATATATATATTATATTATATTCTTGTGCATAGTAGACTAGATATTTTTGGTCCGTTGCGTCGGGCGTTTCTTCTTGGCTCAGGTCCCGGTTCCGGATTTTCGGACGTCTTCGCGTATTATTTTATATCGTGTACTTTGCGTCTTGTAACTTGTACTCTTGTCATTTTGAGACGTTCCTCATCAATATTTTGAACCTTTTTAGTTGTATCTTGTACTTTTTAGCTCTTTGGTCGGTTGTGTCTTCAATTTGTCGAATCTGCCTTTTGTCTTCACTTTTTAATATTTAAACGAATATTGCTTGTAAATCGAACAATACCAACTAAAATCTTGTCTTTCTTAGGGAATAATGCTATGAAATATATGTTCGTTTTTAGCATTATCAGACAGACTCGCTCAACTATACATAAAAGAGGTCGTATCTCATCATGGTATGCCCTTATCGATCATCTCAGATCGTGATCCCCGTTTTACTTCCAGATTTTGGCATTCTTTGCAAGAAGCCTTGGGGACTCGTCTCGACAGGAGTACTGCGTATCACCCACATACCGATGGACAAAGCGAACCCACGATTCAGACTTTGGAGGACATGTTGCGTGCTTGTGTTATTGATTTTGGAAAGGCTTGGGAAAGGCATTTGCCGCTAGCCGAATTTTCATACAACAACAGTTATCACTCGAGTATTAATGCCGCACCTTTCGAAGCGTTGTATGGCCGCAAGTGCCGTTTTCCTATTTGTTGGGCCGAAGTAGGCGAAAAGCAAATCACCGGACCTGAGGTAGTCCATGAAACAACCGAGAAGATTGTCCAAATTCATGCAAGACTCAAGACGGCCCGTGATTGCCAAAAGAGTTATGCCGACCTTAAACGTAAAGACTTTGAATTCAACGTGGGTGACCGTGTAATATTGAAGGTCGCACCTTGAAAAGGTGTGATCCGTTTTGGAAAGCGCGGAAAGTTAAACCCGCGATACATTGGTCCTTTTGAAATCTTGGAACGTGTTGGACCCGTTGCTTACCGTTTGGATCTTCCGACTCAATTGAGCTCAGTTCATTCTATTTTTCACGTATCAAACTTGAAGAAGTGTCTTGCTGAACCGGAACTTGTCATACCACTTGAGGAACTTACGATTGACGACAAACTCCACTTCGTGGAAGAACCTGTCGAGATTATGGACCGTGAGATCAAAACTTTGAAACGCAACAAGATTCCGATCGTCCGAGTTCGATGGAATGCCAAACAAGGACCCGAGTTTACCTGGAAATGAGAGGATCAAATGATGCAAAAGTATCCTCACCTTTTCCCAACTCCTCCATCTACCTCAGCTTAAAATTTCGGGACGAAATTTTCTTTAACAGGTGGGTAATGTAACGACCCTGGATTTTCCAACGTATATTTATTAATATTTATTATTAATACTTGCACATTAATAAATGTATTTTTTTACATTTACTTGTTACCGTATTTGACTTTTCATGGCCCGATTTGTCTTTGTGACACACGTACTTTTCACGAATAATATTTTCGAATATTATTTACATTCATGATTAATTAATATTAATCATTTTTAATTAACTAATGTTAGTAGTTAATTACTTGGGCCTTTTATTTATTTGTAGGTTACTTGGACTTGGGCTTTTATTACATGGACTAGTAAGCCCACCCTATACATTTAATGGACTAGTGAGCCCATCTTTTATGCTAGTATTATATTAAGGTTAAACATGTATTAATTAGCCTAATGAGGAGACAAAGTTACTCAAGCATGCTAGCATCTTTCTCCATACATTTAACCTTATTACCTCTTCTAGCTTTCACCACCTTTCCAATACTTGAAAGTTGCTATTTGACTTCCCATTTTGTGTCTAAAACCGAGGGCCAAACTAGGGACAAGAGGAGTTCCGTTTTCCTTTTATTTGATACTTATTTGCTAGTATTACACTTCACTTTTACACATAAATTCAAACACCACTTCATTTTCTCTCTTTTTTTTTCTCTCAAATATTGTAAGTAACAAAACTTTTTCTTCTTCTTTTTCTTGTTCCAAAACCGCCATCTACATCATCATCATTTGCTTGTTTTGATTACTTGTTGTTGTTTGTTGTTGTTAAAGATCAAACTTCCTAGTTTGCATCTCCATGAATCTTGCTTTCTTCACTCCTTTGTTTGATGAAGAACCAAGAACAAGAACCTAAACTTGTTAGTTTATGGATCTACACTTAAATATTTTCAAGATTTAAAGTTCACAAGCTTCATAATCATACTTGTGTTCATGTTTTGTAGACTTAAATCCTAAGATCCAAACTTTGAATTGAATCTTCCTAAGTATGAAACAAACATGAACATAATACTTGTACTTTAGTTTAATTCTTTCTTTTGTAAGTACTTTAAAGTTGTGATGTTGTTAATTTGGTCAAGTATTACTAGTTAATCTTGATCTCATATTTCTTGAAACTAAAGTAAACTTTGCAAGTTCAAGAACATGAAAGTATAACTTTCTAGTTATAACTTCATACACTTGTGTTGGATCTAATTTTATATAGCTTATGATCTTCTAATTTTGTTGTAAATAAGAGCTTATAAGCTTACATACATCTTACAAGATTAAAACCAAAGTTTCATGACTTATGGTTTCATTAAAGTTAAGATCCAAGTTTTATAACTTAGGTTTTAACTTAAGAACATTAGATCTAGACTTTTGGGTCTAGGATCTTCAATATCTAACTAAGAACTAAGTTCTACAACTTAATATATTGATTATTTAGTTTACTTTCAAGTTTGTAACTTAATATTACTATTAGAACTCATGTATATGTCGGATCTAAGATCTTGATATAACTTTGGTTCATCAAACTACTTACAACCCTTAAATGAGTTATGCTACTTATCTTAGACTTATACTAGTGTTATGTTGGTCAAACCTTGGTTAAGATGATGCAAACACATCAATGAGTTGTACACTTGAAGCTATAAGCATCAAGGATGAGAACCGTGATGAGCATCAAGCACCAAGAACCCACTGGAACACATTACCTACTGTTTTTCCAGGTCTGAGCAGTTACCTGGGCTACTGGAAATTTGATTTTCAGCTAGTTCGGTTCGAGTAGATGATTTTCCTTTTAGGCCTCGTCTTAATCCGAGTTACGGTTTAGGATTTATGGCCTTCCAAAAGTCACTACACCCTATTAATGTTGTGCTGAACTTTATGACCTACTCGCACTTAAACCGTCTCCACAGTCAAAAAAAGACGATTTTGGTTCTGGAAATTGGTCAGTACTTAGGGGACTCATATACGGAGTCAAGGACACTGGTCTCACCTCATTTCAGTTTGTATAGAGGCCGTGGCAACTGAAAGAAATCAGCCTTTATTTTAAACTCTATTCTTGATTGAAAACCTACTTTACACTTTTTGTTTAATGATGAATGATGATGATACTTAAGACCTAATTTACATACTTTTAAACCTTTGGGACGATTTACAGACTTAGTAACTTTTGACTTAGGTTGAGGACTTTTCGGACTAACCACTTGCTTACTTTTCCCGTATCAACTTAACTACTTAATCACTGTGAGTTATAGCATCCCTTTTTACTTTAACTATTTTGGGAATTAAGAATACATGCGCGTTTTACGTTTTACATACTAGGCACGAGTACTTAAACTTTATATATGTGTGGGTTATACAACGGCATAAACTTTCCCCTTAGCTCGGTAACGTTTAGTCATTGGTCTTTGAACCGGCGAACGCGAATCTTAGATATGGATCCATAGGGTTGACATCTCCACTCGGGCTAGTAGCGCTAGCATTTAACGGGTGTTTAATACTTCGTAAACATATGCACTCGCCAAGTGTACTTTTAGGGGGTGATATTACATTAAGTTAGTTACCAAGTGCCCACGGTTATACATATACTTTTCATACTGTTTTGAAACACTGAAATCTCGTGGCCTACCTTACATTACCGTTATACTTAAACTATAGCTCACCAACCTTTGTGTTGACATTTTTAAGCATGTTTTTCTCAGGTGCTTAAGGTTTGGTTGCTTCCGCTGTACTAGATTTGCTGTAGACTCCCGCTGCTTTTAGAGATATCTCCGCATGAACATTTTTTTTTTGCATTCAAACTATGCACTTTTGAAACAATGATTTGTAATGACCTATGGGTCACGTACTATTATTAATGCCTTCTATTCGTAGAAGTACACTTTTGTATGTTAAACATTTGACGTTGGTTAAGACGTCACCTATATTCATGAATGCAAACTTATTTTGAAACAGCATATAGTATTTGACCTTGTAATGATCCTGTCGTTGATTATTCGTACACGATAGTTTTGTACGGGGCGTCACATAACTGTAATCAACTGTACAACATAACTACTAAACATGACAACTAACAACAATATAAACATATTAGCGCAACTTGCTACTCTATACTACACCATGAGATAATCCCACTCATCGATTACCAGCAACAGAAGGCACTCAGAATTCTAATCTTACTGAGCCTTCTCTTCGTCCTTTCCACCTGATAACAGCATAAACCAAGTTAGTTTCTGTCTGTTAGCACAAAACAGCACAATACAGCAAATTAGTAACAAAAGTGTCACTAAAAGTACACCTAACACTTATGCATTTTCATAATTTACATCCTGATTATCATAAGTCACACGGGCAGCATAACGACTAGAAAACAGCCAAATTACACAACAATGCAACACTGATCTGCATCCGTACGGTTGCACATGCATCCGTACGGTTGCAAGTCCATCCGTACGGTTGCATCGTGCACCCGTACGGTTGCACACCTACTACCCGGTTGCACCAACACCCCTGCATGCGTACCGTTACACATGCACCTGTACGGTTGCACAGTCTACCTGTGCAGTTGAAAGCTACAACTGTACGGTTGTATTCATTGAGCAATAGCAGCAGAAGCTGATGGGTTTCGAGCTAAAATCACCCAAATCTCGAATTTTTAAACGTTTTGACACCAAAATCCATTCAGTAAACGTTTATAGCAACTAAAGGAACATAAACCATAACGTTTTACACCAAACCAACATCAAAATCAACCAATTTGACATCAACACCCACTTAGATAAAAACCTAACTAGAGACTCCATTTAAATACAGATTACAACTCGAAAATGAATGATTCTTACCTTGTTATGACCATGAAATCAATAGCAACTGATTACACAACACAATTTAGACTCAATATCAAGATTCAATAGATTATGGTTTCAAGAGGAGTGAAAGTTAGGTACGAAGTGCAAATTAGAAGCTTCAAGAAAATGAAAGAAGTAGCTGACTTCTTGCTTTTATATTTAGGTTAAACACAATACCTCATCACACACGGGTATTTACCAGTTATCTGATAACTTTCATACTTAATTTGACTACCCTAACGGAGTCCAAATTAAATAATTATTATAATAACATACAAACACACCTAAGGTCAAAAGGGTCATTTCGGCTAGGCCCGGTAACAGGATGTTACAAATCTACCCCCTTAAAGAGATTTCGTCCTCGAAATCAGGTCAACTATGGTCAACAAACCGTAAAATCAACTAAATCTTTCACAATAATCGATCTAAACTAGCAAATCGTCCTTTTAATACCAATCGTCCTCCTTTGAACAAGTGCACGTATATGGAATTTCTAACATTTACTTACGGCTGATACAATACAACTTATTTCAACGTCCACTGGTCAACAACTTGAATCCAAAATATCCATCTTCAAACCAATAATCAAAGTCAAGTTTCACTTTTCTAAATCATTCTGTATCAAACACTTTACAATTTGTCATCAAATTCGACTCTTAACATAGTCAACATTTCCCCATTATCCCAAGCTAAGGCAATATAATTAGTCATCATTCTAAGTTATGTGTCTATGTCCACAAAATAGTCCTTAAATTAAGGTAATATCCCAGATTACTCGTCTTATTTCCAATCATATCACAGTCCCAATGTTGAATTCAAATTCCACGAATAGCACATGACACCTAATTTTTCCTTCAGCTTCCCAGAAATTCTGTATGACTCACCCTAATATACTTCTGTTGGCCGGACACAAGTATAATATCATGAATCACACCTTCATTCTGAGTTGCTCGAAATGGAAGAATATTACTTGTTCCATCCACTAGTTTAAGTTCAACAAGTCTCCTCAAACGCTTCGGTAATATTTAAGCTAGTTTATAATTAATCAAACTATTTATTCAATCACTGTTACTTAAACTCTGTCCATCAAATGTCCAAACACAACCTACCAATTATTTCACACGTCAACCAAACATAGGTAATCACAAAATATGTTCATCAATGTCAAAATACCCTCAACTAGCAGTATCATACATCTATTTAAACAAATGAATTATCCAATCAGCACAATCCTCTTTCCATCACATCGGTAACAACAATATCATTATCTAACAACTTCCTGTCGTCCAAAAGTCCACTGCATAAATATATCTAACACATCTCTACCCAAGTCACGGTCTTTAATCCAAAAAAGTAAACCTAAGGTTCACCCTTACCCCACAAGGCTCACAAGGGTCGCAACCAAACATACAACAACATAACTCATCAAAGTAAATCTTACATTACAATCAAGATTTATCAATCTAAAACACACACATATGTATATATATACAATCATATACATATATACAACTAAACAGTACGCTGATTATGAAGCATACTATTGTGTGATATCGTGAATATTATTTATCAACGGAAAATACCGGTTATTAAAAGATTACACACTAACGGGCAGTGTACCCGATCGTGTAGCAGTGTAGATATTGGTAAAATCCGATATCGTTCCAAGGAGAGTATTAAGTGAGAATTAAGTTTGCAACTAATAAAAGTAAACTAAGTTAAACTATGAAAATCGAAAGTATGAGAATATTTGTTTTGTGGCTATTTAACGATTAGCCAAATCAAAGATAGATCAAAAGTAAAAGACAATATTTTTGGGTTTTTAAGTTTAAATAAATCAAATTGCAGACTCAACGAAAAATAAAGATAGTTTGAATTCAATAGATAAAAGAATGTTCGCCTAGATCTCCTATTCGCAGTGTCGGATGATTTGTTATTAAGCACTAGTTCTATTTATCAATGCACGCAATTACAGAGTTGTTTTACCCAGAGTTCTCTTTCAGCAAACACGTCAAACTAGGATTTATTGGTTTAGGGTTCTCTTTCACCAAAGACCTCTTTCGTTTGTGACTTAGTAATTAGCTAATTATAAGATTAAGATTCAATTGGTTACGCGTTCGCTCCACACAATTCACCCCTATTTTGTTCAATCAATGTTACCCGGTTTACCCCCTTGGTCCAGTAAGCACCCAATCGGTTAAGACAAATCAATTGGAAATTAGATCACTAAATTGAAACAGGGTTCCTTTTGTTCAAACAAGATTCACTAATCAACCTAGTAACAATAATCAACACCCACAAGAATGGTTCTTAATCAAAACTCATAATTATCATGCATTAATCAATAAAACATTAAAGTATCATCCAAACACATGCAAATATTCAATCTAGACAAACATTAAAAGCTTAGCCAACAATCATGGCTAAAACCAAAATCACAAATAAATAAAGGAAAGAATTCATTGTTTATGACAAAGAAATCAACCTAATTAAATAAGCAATCGCTGATGATGAACGGATTGAAGGTTGAATCTGGAATGATTAGAGTGATTGAATGATCTTGGAGTTCTCCAAAAATTACCAAAAATCGCCCAAAAACTGCTACAATTCGTCTGGATGGAAGAATGATAAATTAGGGTATTTTTCAATACCTGCCAAATTAATCTGAACTGCCCAACCATCGCGCCGCGGCCCATATTGTCGCGCCGCGACAATACATGCGAACTGGAACCCTTTTTAAACCAACTTCTGTTCGTGAAAATAGGTATATGCCGCGCCCCGGCTAGATTTGTCGCGCCGCGACCAACAACTGAAAATGATTCTCACGTTTATTTTTCTCTTTTTCCTTACTTTAACTAACTCAATGCCTCATTAATCAATAAGTACTTAACGTTTTAATCCTCGGTGCACCAATAATAACAACCGATCAACAACATGCCTCAAAAGCTTCAAAAACCGCACCTCTTCTACAAATAGCTCTTCAAACTCAAACATTCTCAATATTATCAAAATAAACACCAAATCGTATCCGAACGGACTAAATTATGATCGATATCGTTAAGGAAAACGTGTATAAAATATGCGATATCAAACCACCCCACACTAGAGTTTTTCTTGTCCTCAAGCAAATGAACTCGAAAATAATCTTCTACCATATAATAACGTCTTCAAACATGTATGTAGAACCAAAGGAACAAGAAACCAAACCAACAACAACTAGCGTGGGCACGATTTGGAGTAAATAACAACCATGGTTCCCACTTGCATTCCCCCGAAGTAACTTCCCAAACCGCAATCAATATGTAATGAATATAGTAACCAAAGATAATCTCGAATAACGTACCATACTAATGAAGAAGAGAATCTCGAATCACAAAATAGGTCTTCAAAGTAAACGGGAATCAAGTGAGAACCGAGCACCAAAGATATAGAAATCGAACATGTGTGCCAAAAGAACGCACGGGCTACCCCTCAATTGGTCAAGCCAAGCCTCCCAAAGTACCTAACATCGCGAGATGTCGGTACGAAAATAATGTGCTTAGGAGGATACACATTACGTCCAGATATCATCGATAATCATGAGGTGATCATCTAATCCGTTAAGTCAACCATAAAGATTGAGGTTCATCAGGCTTAAAAGCTGATATCTTACCTTTCCGGAGGTTATCCACTGGGAATCTGATCAATCACTGATATTTTGTGTATCATGGTGCGCTTCCCATTTGGCTAGCAAATCTCCCTCATTGAGATAAGCTTTGACTACTAGTGTCCATGTTTGACGTTGAGGCCTGGTAGATTTCCAGTCGATTTTTGCAATGACTTTTCAAGATTTTTCGTCACCCTACAACTGGTCTGGACTATATCTTCTGAAAAAAAAATCAGCAAATATGTCGTTCGGGAGACTTGACTCCCTTAAGGATGGAAAAGATACATCCTGTGTGGTTAAATAAGGTGGTCGGGTGCAACATTGTCCTTGTTAGGAGAAACAATGAGGATCGCCGTGTTTAAGTTTTCGATCTAGCGAATGGTCCGGTTTCGTCCTCACGCCACTATCACCGTTCATACGGTTGACACCCGCCTTGGTGCAGATGACCTACGTATGAATTTTATGTTCATGTAGGATTTCACATTCAAAATAATGAACATATTTTGAAAGTTCAAGACTTCCTCCTCTAACAGTACCTCATCGTGAAATGATGGGTAATGAAATGGCACGCTTAACAGGTATACGTACCAACTGAAACGGTCGGAAGACTTTACTTCCTTAATGAGTGGATCTGAGTCACTCGGGAATGCCAATCTGTTTCAATTAACACCGGTTTGCCTACTTCCCACATGACAAGCTTTTCTGCTTATTTTAAGAAAGGTAAGAAGTAGATACTACCCTTCCAATAAATCCCAAAAACCTTTGGGTGCCATAGCTTTTGGCTATGGGTTGTGTTGTCTAAGCAAACACAACCACGTAGCTATTGCTCCTAAAAAGGACAGCACTGGTGAAGCTCGAGGCTCCTCTTCCCACAGTATCACACCATTAGATGATGTAATAATAAAATGATATAGTTTCGGAAGTCTGCTATACCAAGTAACCAAAAGTTTTTGATCTGGCACATGATTAGGTCACAATCACGCTATGCAATCACCGCTCTCTCACGGTTTACACCCGTTTTGGTACAGGTGACCTACTATTGAGTTCTTCGAACTCGTAGGATTTCATGTCCAATGGTAATGAACATGTGGAACACTTTTGACGTCTTTTAAATAATGAAATATAATATAAAATACCAAGCCATATCATTAACAAGTGTTTTGGTCGAATTTTTAATTGTTTTTCCATTTTTTCTTTTCTTTTTATCTAACTTTTCTCATTTTTTTTTAATTTTTCCCTAAACATTTCAATTTTTTTTTTTACGACCAAAACCCCGTGAAACGTCAAGTCTTTTGATATCAAAACTAGTATGATGATGATTTCATTAACAACCAACCCGAGAGATTTTACATCCCCACCCCACACTTGAGATCAAGTAATGTCTCCATTATTTGAGATCAAAAATAGATTAAAATCGTAAGGGTAAGAAAAATAAAAACTTATCAAGTTAACCACTGATCGTGGAATGACAGTGACAGGTGGCGCTGAACTGACTGCCAGCATAAGAACATCGTCCATTCCCGATCCTCACACCAATATCATCACTCAAGTAGTTTTGCTAAACTTAATGCCAGACTTGAAAAATTATTTCACTAACATACCTAAGAAAAGAAAAACACAAGAAAACTACATAAATGGGACAAGGTGGCACCACCCGATGCCGAAATGCCCTGTCCCCAAATTAAGTCTCAAAGTACATCAGCAAAATATAAAATTATCCAAGTACAAACCAACAAAACGGAAATAGTTAAAACAAATTACAAATTACAACATAATCACGGGCTCGCAGACCCTCCTCACTGAAACCCATCATACGGTCAATGGCCGTATGGATACTGCTGCTGAAACCTCTGACGCGCATCGTCCAACCTTTCCTGCTCACTATAAATCGGGGACTGAACTCGTGGCCGAATCGGACTACGATAATAAACTGGTGTCTGAGCAGTAGTACCATAATAATTTTCCGGGTTATAGTAGTAAAGACGATCATTGTGCCTTTGCCAATCGTTCCCATACGCAATCCATTGCTGGTCATGTACGGACTCGGCCAACATTTCTTCCTGTCTTAATGTACTCGCCTCTACCCGCTGCTGACTTCCCCACATGCGGTCATTATGATCCCGCTGGTCAACCCGAAAATCATTAAAGTTATCTGAAACACCGATTTGAACGTTATCAACCCTCGAAACCAAGTTATCCCAAGTTTCTTGAGAAATACCCCACGGCTGACCCCCCGCTGGCACATTCGGAGCAACCGGCTCCGCCTCATCACCGCCTTGAACATTACCACCAGCCTCGGGCTCTTGTGGCTCAACATATGCGACCAAGCCGACTCGATTTGCATCCCACATTACAAAACGCACATTAAGATAAAACCTTAAACTGAAAGGTTTCATTACTTGCAATGGGTCGGTCAATTTTGTACACCTGCTAAAATTAATGTTGAAAAATCGTGCAATCTTCGTAACAAAATGACCACCCAGAAGTGGCCTCGATGAGCGTGTCTCCCTTGACTGATTAGATAAATACTGTGACGATCGCTCCAAATCCATATGGACGAATACGTCGTTCATTGATTTCATTGCGAGGTATTTGACCTCTATATGATACGTTTTGTAAACATTGCATTCTTTTCAAAAGGTACACAATAAATGAATATCAATTTCTAAGATTTTCAACGTTTGATAATTTCTACATATAGACAATCACCATAAATAATAGTTTACCATAAAAATCCGTTGACAATGAAGTCAAAATAAGATACACGGTGATGATTTTGTGAATGCAAAGTTTTCTTGAATAAAGCATGTATGACTCCATGCACATAGCTTGTGTCACATATAAGCGAACAACGGAAGACTTCTAGAAACTTGAGAATAAACATGCTTAAAAGTGTCAACACAAAGGTTGGTGAGTTCATAGTTTTAATGTTGCGCATAATCTGTATATAAAGGTGAATCACAAGATTTCAGTTGTTTCATCCAAAAACGTTTATCAAAAGTTTGTCAATAGATTCTACGTAACAGAGCACCCTGGTAACTAAGCTTTAACGTTTATCCAATAAGTACCCCTGTGTTTAACATGCAACCAACATGTACGATACACTCAAATAGCATACGTCTGTTTTATAGTTCAGGCTAGGGTTTCTATACCTGGAACAGACGGGGATGTCAAGCCCTATGGATCCATATACTGTTATTCACGCCTACCAGTCCACATCCTATGTACTGGCAGTTACTAGTTACCAAACCTAAGGGATTTTCGGTTTAAACTCAGCGTAGAATTAAGTATGTACTTGTATCCATTGCGTTTAAAATAAATTGCATGTATTCTCAGCCCAAAAATATATTGCAAAAGCAATTAAAAAGGGAGCAATGAAACTCACCTAAGCAGCACATAAGGTCATTCATCAAAAAGTGACCGTAACTCGGAATGCAAGATTAACTGTAGATCTCAACCTAGAGAACATATGTTGGTCAATACATGTCTAATAAACTAGGTTGGGTTATAGTGTATCACAATCCTAATGCTCGAGATCGACATACAAAAGTTATCAAAAGTCATTTCAAAAAGTCAATTTTGACAATTGTTCAACAAACGAGACGTGCCTTATATAAGGATTCATTTACTTGACTAGTAGTATTTTATCAATATCATAAATAGGTTGTTTAAATATTAATTGCAGATTCAAAAGCAATTCCAATTAACGTCAATTATAATTCAGTTGACCATATCTTTTGATTCGTTCATCGAAATTACGCGATTTCTAAATGAAAAGTTATTGATTTTTCGCCAGCTTTCCGAAGACATGTATATCATATACCTTTTACCAGTAATATATGTATTTAATTCATGATTCATTATAAACTGTTTAACGATGAAATTTAGCATACAAGCATGTATAAATATATACTCGAGCACTAGACATGTATACACTATTAATATATAAAAGATAAGATATGAATGCTCACGTATCAATATTGAGATTCAATATTGCAGGAAAGTACGTAGACGCAACAGAGATGATAAATACTAGGTTTGACTTGCGAACAATACCCATGAACATTACCCATAACCTCCATAGCTATAACCCATAATTTCCTTAGTTCTATCCCGTTTGAAACTTGTTTTGAAAGTGACACGCTCATGACCTCGTCGTAATATTTTATGTATAATATTACTAAAAATATTAAGATTAATAATAATAATAATCTTAATAATATAATAATAATAATAATAATAATAATAATAATAATAATAATAATAATAATAATAATAATAATAATAATAATAATTATAATAAATAAATACTTAAGGAGTAATATAAGTGTAAAAAAACGCGAGCAGAAACCTGATATTTATAGCCACAATTCTTGATTCTGATGCCCATGCGATCGCATGGGTTTTATGCCTATTTCTCATGCGATCATATGGCCGTCAGATCCAGCTCACATATTTTTTTGTTTTCTTGTTTGTCGACATAATTAATATAATATATATATAATATATATAATTTAAATAATTAATTATATATTATATTAAATTCATGTGCATAGTTGACTTGTAATTTTCGTTCCGATGACTCGTACGTTGTCACTCGACTTATGTCCCGGTTCCGGTTTCTCGAACGCATTTTCGTACGCTTAGAAAACTCGCAATTTACGTTTTGTGACTCGTACCTTTGTCAAAATATAGTCTTAAATTATCAATAAACTATATCATTCTAAGTGTATCTTAAACTTTCGAGTGTTTTGGTCATTTACTTCTATAAATTATTGTCTCGCTATTTGTTAATATATATATAATAACAAATCGTTTTATGACCAAGTTAATATATATTTTCAACATTCATAAACACGTTTTAAATATACGTCGTAAGTTATTCATACAATTAATATTCTAACTTTTCATATATATTCAAATAAATATTTAAACCAATAAGTTTAATATACGGTATCAAACAATTAATACATTGTTACGTTTTCAAGTTATAGTATATATATATATATATATATATATATATATATATATATATATATATATATATATATATATATATATATATATATATATATATATATATATATATATATATATATATGTATCTATATACATATAATTGTTCGCGAATCGTCAAGAACAACCGAAAGGTATTTGAATATATGAAAGTAGTTCAAAAATTTTGAGATTCAGTTTTACAGACTTTGCTTATCATGTCAAAAATGTTAATCATACAAAGATTAAGTTTAAATTTGGTCATAAATTTCCGGGTCATCACAGTACCTACCCGTTAAAGAAATTTCGTCCCAAAATTTGAGTGAGGTCATCATGACTAACAATAAAAATGTTTTCATGACGTATATGTGTTGATAAATAGAGTTTTATCACCATTGAATAATATGAATAAAACAATCAGATTATTCGAAGCGTATGAGAGAAGTTATCGTAAAAGAGTGAAATGAAGAATAGAGATTCGTCTTAACTCTTGACATATTAACGATTGATTTCCGTAATTTAAGGAATATAAAATCTTCATAATCTAAATAAGATTTGATTCTTCGGAATTTAAGGAAATTAAGATTTCTTTTGATTAAATGCGTAATTTGCCTCAATTCCTATGTTTGATATTTCGCTATAAATTGACCTCTTCCGTTTCATTATTTTCATCACTCTTACATCTTCTTCCTCATTTCCTATTTTCAAAGGATTGTAAAAAAAATGCTTCATCCAGTTCTGATTCTTGATATACTCCTAACTTTCATATCTGTCATTCTTCTTTTTCATCTACCACCGGAGGAAGTTATTTTCTTCTACCATTACCTTGGGGTTATAGTGTTTTTCATTCTCCCGTGTCTTTATATTGCTATACGTATTGATATACACGGTTTGTAATTTCTGGGTGGTTGTTGGGTTTTATATCTTCCCTTATATTTCGATGTCTCTGCTTCTGTCTTTCCATAATCATTGACATCCACAGTTAATACTCTCTCTAATTTACTGTGATTTATATATACTCCCATTGATATTTTGAAGCTTCATGCTTTTGTTTTATCTTCCTGACTTTAAATCAAGCGAATAATGGTCCAGAATTCGTAGGTATGAATTTCGGAATGAACATAACTAATGTTCTAAAAAAACGGTAATAGCACAATCTGACTTGTCAAATTACCAGAATACCTCGAAAAAGACCGAATCATTAAGAAAATATTTTCTTGATAGTTTAGAGGTTAAATAGAATGAAAGAGTTCTGTAACATGGTTTATAATGAGGGTATGATCTGTGAACCTTTATCACGTTCCATTAGAAACTCAGCATGACTTACTGTAATATAATCACATTGATCAAGTGTCATTATATTATACTAACTCATGCTTCAGTTCCCAACACCTCTTCAAAAATATTCATATTTTAAACTCGAAGGTTTCAGAATTTAGAAACTAAAATAGTTTCTTTTATGATGTTACAGAGATATCGCAAGGAGAAAATTGATTTCCGATAAGAATGATTATGGAATTATCTCCAGAAATATGGAGGATATTTATAATGAAAGATACGATGATATCTTAGAATTTCTAATATCAGAGGATGATGAAGAATATTGTCCGCAAGGGTTTAGATTCAGAAGCAATGTATTCGTTAATGGCTTCAGCAGATACTGAATAATTTGGATTCTTTGAAGGCGGGTTTAGTCTTTGTGATTTATCCACAGCCTCCTTCATACTTTGCTCAATCTGTTTTCCAGTTCCAAACCTTCTCTTTTTCTGAGCTTTGCCAACACAATATTCTTTATCATCAAACTTTTGGCTGTTAAGGTCATTTACAGTTTTTGCTGCTTTATCAGCATTCAAAGTTATCATAATCGAATCGTTGGTTATCAATCCGAGGTGTTTTCAAAAGTTTGAAGGGTTTGCATGAAGATTGTAATTGTCATGATATATATGATGTTCTAAAATTTTGAACGATACAATTTTTTTCTTCTTCTGGGTTTATGAATAGAAGTGATGTTTTAGCACAGTTTTGAAGTCAAAGTATAGCATTTGAAAGATGTAAGAATCTAAGAATGATGTTTTCTATTAAATCTTGGCTTGGATTCTGATTTTTCAAAATCAGAATATGTAATTGAATTTGTATGGAAACGATTGTATATCGCTGTGAGCATAGTTAATAATTTTTGAATCAAAGTTGAAAAATGTACAGTATAACATATTAATTGTGAACTTATATATTTCTCGAGTATTACCTACCCGTTAAAGATTTCACAATTAATACTTTGTACAAAAGAAATTTTTTTTTATTACCGTCTTTATAAAAATATATGTATGTATATCTTCTTCAGATGTAATGCAGATTTGATGAGTTAATATCATATTAAGCTCATTTGATTTTTGAATTGAATGAATAATCTCTAAAACATTAAGGATTACATAATCTTCGCGGAGTATTTCACTAATAAAATCAATACTTCATTATTTATTCTTATTCCTCGGTGAAGGATGTTGATGCTCGTGGAATTCTTATGAACTTCATAAGATATAAATGATGTTTTCTAGAAAGTTTCGAGTACATCGAAGATAAAAGTGTAAAATCAAACATGTAATTGATTAATACACTAAGTTCATTATGAAATGGAATTCATTAAGTTGAAACAGATATTTGTAGTTAACGATGGTTAAGTTGTTAACGAAGGATGTACATCATAGCATATTAGTAATATGAATTAACCGAGTAGTATCTACCCCTTAAAATTCACACGTAATAGCTTAGTACGAAAAGATTCATGATAGTATTAAAATTTATATATATAAGATATACATATAAATTCTTTAGATGAATAGAGTTATTACTTCATAACTCATTGATACAATATACTCGTTATTGACTCGTAATGATGTCCACGTTGCTTTCTTGAATTGACGGAGCGTGTGATGTTAGAGGTGCTGCTGATTCTGACGATGTTGACAGCACTGACTGTGCTGGTGAGGCTAAGGGTACTGTTGATGCTGTTGGTAAAACAAGTCTAGCTTGTATCTTACACCATTCGGATAAGGGTTTCTACTCTATCTGATTTAGGGATAAGGCAAGAATAGATAACCTCTAAACTTTAGAAATTACATAATCGCCGTAGAATCTTTCTCCGATGAAGTTATGAATCCATACTTCATCATTTGTCATTGCTGGTACTTCTTGGTACCTATGGTGCGTATGATGTTGATATCCGAGGTACAGATTGTGATGTTGAGGTGTGTGATGCGGATGTGGTTGTTGGTGGTGGTAATGATCCTGTTAGTGTGGATGATGGTGGTACCGGTTATGCTGCGGGTGCTGCTGCTGGTGTGCGTAACCCTTGCACCATATTCTCCAAAGCCACTACCCGAGCACGAAGCTCGTTGACTTCTTCTATTATACCGGGATGATTTGTGGTTCGGACGATCGGATAAATAAGATTTATAATATGGGATAGTATATAATCATGATGAGATACTCTGGAAATGAGAGAGAAAATAGTATTATGAATAGGTTCGCCGGTAAGTGCTTCAGGTTCTTCGCCAAGAGGTGAATGTGGTGGATGGAAGAGATCACCTTCTTCTTGTCTCCAATGATTAAGTAGGCTACGAACCCATCCCCAATTCATCCAGAATAGGTGATGGCTGATTGGTTGATCCATTCCGGTTACACTTTCTTCAGAGTTCAGGTGAATATCCATATCGGAATAGCTGTCGGAATTTAAGGAATTTTAACTAGATACGGGATCCATCTTGCATAATTAGAGAGATGATTTTTGATATGAAATAGATTATAGAATTTAGATTGGTACTCTTCAATACATAATTTACATATGTATATATAATACCAAAATCCCGTAAATTACGGAGAAATTTTCGGAAGATGGCAGTCAAAGTTTACTGTAATAGATATGCCAAGATATGAATTTTGTCTATACACTATCTATGCAATCAATGCAATAAGACGCGTTTATACTTAAGATGATAGACAGGTAATTTCTGACAAGAAATGATAAGCAAAACTTTTGACATGCAGACACAGTCGAAGTCCAGACTTACTAATGCATTCTAACAACTATCAGTTAGACACACTTATGCAAGACCTAGTTCACTAGGACCAACGCTCTGATACCAACTGTGACGATCGCTCCAAATCCATATGGACGAACACGTCATTCATTGATTTCATTGCGAGGTATTTGACCTCTATATGATACGTTTTGTAAACATTGCATTCTTTTCAAAAGGTACACAATAAATGAATATCAATTTCTAAGATTTTCAACGTTTGATAATTTCTACATATAGACAATCACCATAAATAATAGTTTACCATAAAAATCCGTTGACAATGAAGTCAAAATAAGATACACGGTGATGATTTTGTGAATGCAAAGTTTTCTTGAATAAAGCATGTATGACTCCATGCACATAGCTTGTATCACATATAAGCAAACAGCGAAAGACTTCTAGAAACCTGAGAATAAACATGCTTAAAAGTGTCAACACAAAGGTTGGTGAGTTCATAGTTTTAATGTTGCGCATAATCTGTATATAAAGGTGAATCACAAGATTTCAGTTGTTTCATCCAGAAACGTTTATCAAAAGTTTATCAATAGATTCTACGTAACAGAGCACCCTGGTAACTAAGTTTTAACATTTATCCAATAAGTACCCCTGTGTTTAACATGCAACCAACATGTACGATACACTCAAATAGCATACGTCTGTTTTATAGTTCAGGCTAGGGTTTCTATACCTGGAACAGACGGGGATGTCAAGCCCTACGGATCCATATACTATTATTCGCGCCTACCAGTCCACATCCTATGTACTGGCAGTTACTAGTTACCAAAGCTAAGGGATTTTCGGTTTAAACTCAGCGTAGAATTAAGTATGTACTTGTATCCATTGCGTTTAAAATAAATTGCATGTATTCTCAGCCCAAAAATATATTGCAAAAGCAATTAAAAAGGGAGCAATGAAACTCACCTTAGCAGCACATAAGGTCATTCATCAAAAAGTGACCGTAACTCGGAATGCAAGATTAACCGTAGATCTCAACCTAGAGAACATATGTTGGTCAATACATGTCTAATAAACTAGGTTGGGTTATAGTGTATCACAATCCTAATGCTCGAGATCGACATACAAAAGTTATCAAAAGTCATTTCAAAAAGTCAATTTTGACAATTGTTCAACAAACGAGACGTGCCTTATATAAGGATTCATTTACTTGACTAGTAGTATTTTATCAATCTCATAAATAGGTTGTTTAAATATTAATTGCAGATTCAAAAGCAATTCCAATTAACGTCAATTATAATTCAGTTGACCATATCTTTTGATTCGTTCATCGAAATTACGCGATTTCTAAATGAAAAGTTATTGATTTTTTGCCAGCTTTCCGAAAACATTTATATCATATACCTTTTACCAGTAATATATGTATTTAATTCGTGATTTATTATAAACTGTTTAACAACGAAATTTAGCATACAAGCATGTATAAATATATACTCGAGAACTAGACATGTATACACTATTAATATATAAAAGATAAGATATGAATGCTCACGTATCAATATTGAGATTCAATATTGCAGGAAAGTACGTAGACGCAACAGAGATGATAAATACTAGGTTTGACTTGCGAACAATACCCATGAACATTACCCATAACCTCCATAGCTATAACCCATAATTTCCTTAGTTCTATCCCGTTTGAAGCTTGTTTTGAAAGTGACACGCTCATGACCTCGTCGTAATATTTTATGTATAATATTACTAAAAATATTAAGATTAATAATAATAATAATCTTAATAATATAATAATAATAATAATAATAATAATAATAATAATAATAATAATAAATAAATAAATACTTAAGGAGTAATATAAGTGTAAAAAAACTCGAGCAGAAACCTGATATTTATAGCCACAATTCCTGATTCTGATGCCCATGCGATCGCATGGGTTTTATGCCTATTTCTCATGCGATCGCATGGCCGTCAGATCCAGCTCACATATTTTTTTGTTTTCTTGTTTGTCGACATAATTAATATAATATATATAATTTAAATAATTAATATAATATATATTATATTAAATTCATGTGCATAGTTGACTTGTAATTTTTGTTTCGATGACTCGTACGTTGTCACTCGACTTATGTCCCGGTTCCGGTTTTTCGAACGCATTTTCGTACGCTTAGAAAACTCACAATTTACTTTTTGTGACTCGTACCTTTGTCAAAATATAGTCTTAAATTATCAATAAACTATATCATTCTAAGTGTATCTTAAACTTTCGAGTGTTTTGGTCATTTACTTCTATAAATTATTGTCTCGCTATTTGTTAATATATATATAATAACAAATCGTTTTATGACCAAGTTAATATATATTTTCAACATTCATAAACACATTTTAAATATACGTCGTAAGTTATTCATACAATTAATATTCTAACTTTTCATATATATTCAAATAAATATTTAAACTAATAAGTTTAATATACGGTATCAAACAATTAATACATTGTTACGTTTTCAAGTTATAGTATATATATATGTATCTATATACATATAATTGTTCGCGAATCGTCAAGAACAACCGAAAGGTATTTGAATATATGAAAGTAGTACAAAAATTTTGAGATTCACTTTTACAGACTTTGCTTATCATGTCAGAAATGTTAATCATACAAAGATTAAGTTTAAATTTGGTCAGAAATTTCCGGGTCATCACAAATACGTTGCAATTAACATACACAAATCAACATGCGCATTAGCCCGAAATCGATGCATTATCCATAACTCGGTAGAATTAACTTTATCGTTCCCATTTCTTCGTCCACAAAAAGTACACGACAACAGTTTATGGAGTAATCGTAGCTCTCTGCTTCGAATATCGGACCCTTTCGACTCATTAGACACAAATGGGGTCAAACCCGAAATTTCATACCAAAAGTCTCGCTCGTTATAATCGTCCTGATTCCCGAAAAACTCAGTTTCTTTTTTCAAATAGCGTGTTAAAGACTTCTCATCCAATTCTTCGTACAAATTAAGTGCTCGAGCCAAATCAATTCGACTCATGGCTCGACTTTCTCCTCCTAAATGAAATGTTAGAAAGGCTTGATCCGTCCCATCCCTTCGAGAACGGAAACTTAAAGAGGAGAAAAACTCAACAACTAACTCACGGTAAAGATCGTCTCTCAAAGAAAAAGCACGTTCCCAAGTGCCAAGATCGACCCCATGTCTCGACATCGCCAACATATAAGCAATATCCTCCTTTATCTCACTAGATGCACTATTCAACTCATCCCAACTAAAATACCAGGTCGCTTGAATATTTCGAGCTGAAATGTATCCAAAATGTTCCGAGAATTGCTCCTTAACTTTTTGTAACCTAATCTCCGTATTAGTTCTTCGCTCTTCATCCCTTCAGGATTGAGTCGTGGAGGATGATGGAGCATCAAGTCTGCTTCTCTACACACATGAAACAAAAACCAAACCAAACACAAAATATTGAAAAGTTAGCGTTAGGAAAATCAACATGTTCCACATACTTGCATCAACTACCATTAATACTCGTTTCAACTTCAATTAGGCATTTAGACAAAAGCAAGTATTCAAAAATATGTGTTTGTGTTCCATGGTACCAAATTCAAACCAATTCTCAAAACACTATATCATGTAAGTGCCCCATTAAACAACCCCCATTTAACTCAATTTCACAAACTCATCTAGTTAATTAACCAAATCCAAGAAGATTAAACCATTCCACCAACCAAATAAACATCTCACAAATCACAAAAATCATCATGCTTTACCAAATTCCAAAATCACATATGACCCGCCCAAATCACCCCACGCTATCTTAAAACATGTATCTATTAGCAAACATCTCCCTCACAAACAAAATCTCTAAACATTCAACATCAAATTCGGATTTATCGCTACCCTAATCTCAAGAATCAATATTATGCATAAACTACACAAGAATTCATGAAGAAAACACAATAATATCATATTCATCAACAATTCATCACATATTAAGGCATAAAAGTGTCAATTAAACAAACCCCTTAAAATTTCAAACATGAACCCTAGAATTAATAAAATTAATTAAGAAACATGAGAGAAAAAGCAAGAGAATAGCAAAATCGGACCTTAACCGACATGATTGAACAAGGAATTGAAGAAATTAGGTAAGAATTAGTGTTAATTGAAATTAGGGTTTGAGAGCTCTAATTTTGTTTGAGAGGTAAGTGTGAGAATTGTGGGTGAAAACAGATCCAAAAACCCCTAAAAAGAGTGATATTCCCGTCGGTTAACCCATTCGAGTTAAAACATGATCTGTCGGGCAAGAATCAGTGCGACAGGACTGTCGTGCCGCGACATAAGTTTCCGCGCCGCGACAACACGCTATATCTGATTCTAATTTTTAAAGATTACATGAACCTCAAAACCTTTGAAAACTCGCGCCGCGGCCTCATTCCTCACGACGCGGAGATGAACGTGTTTAAAACCCATTTTTATATGGCTTTCTGTTACCAAAACCCTTGAAATGTCGCGCCGCGGCTATGTTTGTCGAGCCGCGGCAATACGCTTATCCTGATACCTCGACTTTTTAAGCTATGCAGCAAACTCAAATACCTTTAAACACCAAAACAACCAACAAAATAACCGGTAATCTATCATAATAAATCTTTAAGCATTTAAGACGCAGCAAACCCGTGATCACACCTATTAATACAAACTACACAACAATGTGAACCATATTTAACGAGTCGTTCACAAAACTCGTTTCCAACTTCAAGTGGCATTGGGATCGGGTTCAACGTGAACCCCGTCATCAATCTCCATCGGACCATCAAAATATTTCTTTACGCGATGTCCGTTAACCTTAAAAGTAGTACCGCTTACATTTTTCAACTCAATCGTACCGTATGGGTACACCTTAATAACCTCAAATGGTCCCGTCCACTGGGACTTAAGTTTTCCCGGTAAAAGCTTTAATCTAGAGTTAAACAAAAGCACTCAATCGCCTTCATTAAACTCTTTTGGACCCTTTAACTTCCTATCATGCCATTGCTTGGTTTTCTCCTTATAAATCAACGAATTTTCATACGCATCAAGGCGTAATTCACCAAATTCATTCAATTGCCCCGCCCTTAGGCGTCCGGCTTCCTTCAAATCTAAATTGCACTTTTTAAGTGCCCACATCACTTTATGCTCAATCTCCAACGGGAGATGGCACACTTTCCCATAAACTAACCGATAAGGAGTGGTACCAATTGGCGTTTTGAAGGCGGTTCTAAACGCCCACAAAGCTTCATCAAGCTTATTTGCCCACTCTTTCGGATTTGACCCCACAGTTTTCTCAAGAATACTTTTAAGAGCTCGATTGGTATTCTCAACTTATCCGCTCGTTTGGGAATGGTATGAAGTAGAAACTTTATGGAGAACTCCATATCGCTTCAATACCTTCTCCATTTGGGTATTACAAAAATGAGTACCCATATCGCTAATTAAAGCTTTAGGAGTTCCAAATTGAGAGAATAAACTCTTAAGGAAAGAAATCACAACTCGTGCATCGTTTGTGGTTAAAGCTTGCGCTTCGGCCCATTTAGACACGTAGTCAATGGCAACGAGTATGTAACTATAATTCTGAGGTTTCGAAAATGGCCCCATAAAGTCAATTCCCCAAACGTCAAATACTTCACAAACTTGGATGCTTTGTTGAGGCATCTCATCCCGTTTGGTGACTTTACCGGCCCTTTGACAAGAATCACACGACTTGCAAACCAAGTGGGCATCTTTGAAAATTGTCGGCCAAAAGAAGCCGGCATCATAGACTTTACGCCCCGTGATTTGGGGTCCAAAATGCCCACCGGTAGGCCCACTATGGCACTCGGTCAAAATACGCATACACTCCTCACCGTAAACACACTGGCGGATAACCCCATCGGGACAACAACGAAAAAGATAGGGAGCCTCCCAGAAATAGTACTTAAGGTCACTGAAGAATTTCTTCCTCTTTTGATGTGACCACCCTTTTTCTAAGAATCCCCCAACGAGATAATTAGAAATGTCTACGTACCACGGCTCGTCCACCTTGTCCATCGCCATGAGATATTCATCGGGAAAATCATCATGGATATCCGATTCGTGAAGGACTTCGAGATTTGGATTCTCGAGTCTAGACAAGTGGTCAACCGCTAGATTTTCAGCACCCTTCTTATCCCGGATCTCGATGTCGAATTCTTGAAAAAGCAAGATCCATCTTAGCAGTCGAGGTTTCGCATCCGGTTTCAAAAAGAGGTACTTAAGAGTAGAATGGTCCGTAAAAACTATAGTCTTAGACAAGACTAAGTAGGACCAGAACTTATCAAAAGAAAAGACCACCGCAAGGAGCTCCTTTTCAGTGGTAGTATAATTCAATTGCGCTCCCTGCAACGTCTTGCTTGCATAGTAAACGGGTCGGAAGTGTTTCTCTACCCTTTGACCCAAAACAGAGCCAACAGCAAAATCAGAAGCATCGCACATAAGCTCGAATGGAAGGGACCAATTCGGAGCAATTATGATTGGTGCATTGATCAGTTTCTCCTTAAGAAGATTGAATGCCTTTAGGCACTCTTCGGAGAAATTCCAAGGCGTGTCTTTTTCGAGGAGTTTGTTCATCGGGTTAGCAATTTTAGAAAAATCCTTAATAAACCGCCGGTAAAAACCCGCGTGCCCGAGAAAACTCCGAACACCCTTAACATCGGTAGGAGGTGGAAGGTTCTTGATAGCCGTTACCTTCGCGGGATCCACCTCGATACCGTCCCTAGAAATCTTGTGCCCGAGAACTATGCCCCCTTGAACCATGAAATGGCACTTTTCCCAATTGAGCACAAGATTAGACTTCTCACACCTTTCCAACATCCGTTCTAAATTAAGAAGGCATGAATCAAAAGTGTCACCGAAGACCGAAAAGTTATCCATGAACACCTCCATGCAATCCTCTATCATATCGTGGAATATGGCTATCATGCACCTTTGAAAAGTGGTCGGAGCATTGCAAAGGCCAAAGGGCATGCGTCGGTATGAAAATGTGCCATACGGGCACGTGAAAGTGGTCTTCTCTTGGTCCTCGGGCAAGATAGGAATTTGAAAATAGCCCGAAAAACCATCGAGAAATTAATAAAAGCTTTTTCCCGCTAACCTCTCTAGCATTTGATCCATGAAAGGTAACGGGAAGTGGTCTTTGCGTGTGGCGTCGTTCAACTTTCGATTGTCAATACAAACACGTCACCCCGTGACAGTCCGAGTGGAAATTAACTCATTTTTATCATTGGTGGTAACAGTCATACCACCTTTCTTAGGTACATAGTATACCGGGCTAATCCACGGACTGTCAGAAATCGGGTAAATCAGACCTGCATCAAGGAGCTTTATGATCTCTTTCTTCACGACATCTTGCATGTGCGGGTTCAACCTCCTTTGTCGTTGCACCACAAGTTTGGAGTTATCCTCCATTAGGATTTTGTGGGTGCAATAGGAGGGACTAATACCCTTAATGTCGTGAATTTTCCACGCAATGGCCGGTTTATGGGCCTGCAGCATGGTTACAAGCTCAGTTTTCTGACCTGTAGTAAGCGAAGAAGAAATAATTACCGGGAGCTTAGATTCCTCCTGCAAATAAGCGTATTTCAAATGATCAGGAAGTGGCATCAATTCTAACTCGGGAGGTTCTTCAATTGAAGACTTGCTCCGGTAATCTGCATCAAGTTCGAGTTCTTTGAACTCCTCCTCAGTCGGCTCATAGCCGTTTTCCATTAAGGTGGTCAAAATATCCACCTCCTCAACCTGCAACTCTTCATCAATTTCAACCAATGAACATTCTCCTGAACCCTGTAACTCTGGGAATTCCTGCAACAACTCAGACTGGACATTCACAGTGTTAAGAAAATAGCATACATCATCGGTGTACGTAGGGTATTTTAAAGCATGGTCGATTGAGAAAGTTGCATGCAAATCATCTATCCTAAGGGCAACTGTTGGCCATAGACATCAATGATACACCTAGCAGTATTTAAAAATGGCCGACCCAAAATTAGTGGAATCCTCTCATCCACTTCCATATCCAGCACCACAAAATCGGCCGGGAAAACCAACGACCCGGTCTTAACTAGCATATTCTCGATAATTCCACGAGGGAATTTAATAGAGTGGTCTGCTAGCTGAATAGCCATACGCGTGGGTTTCAACTCCCTGGGGTCTAGCTTCAAATAAATAGAATAGGGCATTAAATTTATGCTAGCCCCCAAATCTGCCAACGCCCTCATACAATTCAAATTACCCAGTAAACAAGGAATGGTAAAACTCCCAGGATCCTCAAGCTTCTCGGGAAGCTTGTTTGCAACTACCACTTAGCATGCGGCATTCAACCTAACTGAAGACACGTTCTCCAGCTTCTTCCTGTTAGTTAGCAAGTCCTTAAGAAACCTTGCATACTTGGGCATACCTACAATCACATCAATAAAAGGCAAATTAATGTTAACTTTTTTAATCAAGTCCATGAACTTGGACTTTTCTGCCTCCAGCTTTTCCAATCTCTGCTTCCTCGGGAATGGGAGTGGTGGTTGATACTCTTTAACTACCAGTTTAGCAGCAACAGTTTCCGGTACCCTCACAACTTTCTCAATCACCTGTTCCGGCTCCTTATCCCCCTCCGGTTCACTAACAACAACCGGCTCACTATCCTTAACCAACGGCACTCGTAAATCATACTCATCGGTCTTCCGTGATGAATCATATGCTAAACAACTTCGGGTGGTGATAGCATTAACGTTCCCATTCTTCGGGTTAGTATCTGTCTTACTCGGTAACTCCCCCGGTTTCCTCACATTTTTCTGACTAGCAAGCTGACCAATTTGTTTCTCCAGATTCTGAATAGCTGCTTGTTGATTTCGAAACATTTGATCATTCTTCTCATTGTTCTGAGTAACAGTAGTAACAAGCTGAGTTTGAGAAATCACAAGCTTTTCGATCATAGCTTCAAGGTTGGACTTTTTCTCTTCGGCTTGGGGTTTCTGAAAATACCCGGGAGCTTGCTGTTGATATCCTCCACTAGAACCTGGCTGGAACCTCGAACCTTGAGTACCTTGAGGATTATAGGGATTGTTGAAATTCCTATTAAACTGTGCACGTCCCTGAAACTGATTGTTGTTCTGTTGACTAATATAAGCGATCTCTTCCTTCTGATTCATAGTCAAACCTGCATCACAATCTTTTGCCAGATGTAATCCCCCACAATACTCACAACCAACCTTCATACCATGAATATCCTTATTTATCTTCTCCGAATTCCTACCAAAGGAATCTAACTTAGCACTTACAGACCCAAAATCGTCATATGAACCATGGGTTTCGGTTCTCTTAACTGAAGCTGAATGGAATGACTCATGATCCTGATGCCATTCGTGAGAGTAAGCAGCTTGCTTTTCAATTATCTCTAGCGCCTCTTATTCGGTCTTATCCATTAACGTACCACCTGCTGCTTGATCAATAGTTTAACGAGTTGGGATGTCACAACCCTTGTAGAAAATCTGGACCTTTTGTAAATCATTCAACCCGTGTTACGGACACGAGCGTAGCATATTAGAATAATGGTCCCAAGCATCAAATAGTGTCTCACTGCTCTTTTGTCTGAATTGAGAAATTTCTGCTTGAAGCCTAGCAGCTCGAGACGCAGGGAAAAACTTCGATAAAAAATTATCCATCAAAATCTCCCAAGAGGTAATCGTACCTTCTGGTTGCTTATCTAACCATCTCTTCGCTTCTCCCTTAAGAGTCCAAGGAAAAAGTCTTGTCTTGATCGACGTATCGGCAACCTCATGCAACTTAAACAAATTGCAAACATCATTGAAAACACGAAGATGCTCATTAGCATC
Source organism: Rutidosis leptorrhynchoides (assembly GCF_046630445.1). Classification (NCBI taxonomy): domain Eukaryota; kingdom Viridiplantae; phylum Streptophyta; class Magnoliopsida; order Asterales; family Asteraceae; genus Rutidosis; species Rutidosis leptorrhynchoides. Next base: position 84,359,240 of record NC_092338.1, on the reverse strand, counting down.
CTCACTATCCTTGCCATGAAATTGGCAGTCAGAAGAAATCAAACTCAGGATCGGCCCTGTAATTTGAAAAGGCTGAGTGATGTTCGGTTGAGTAATTGAATTGCCTTGGCCCCCTCGTGTGGCCTTTAACTTTTTTGCCATAGTATGAGGACGAGGTGGTTGTTCAGCTCGGTTAGCCATATCTTTAGTCTCAAAAAGATCTAATGAAATGTAAGATTCTTCTTCCTCTCTGATTTCAGGTGGTGTATCGGGCACCACAGTTTCCGAACTACTTCCCAAATTAATTATATTAGCACTCGAAGAAAAAGATGAATCCACTGTAGACTGTTGCTCCTGACTTAAAGCTCTGAATAACTCTCTTTTGGGTTCTGCAAATGGTTGAAAAATCGGAGAATTAGAAGAACGCGTATGTGGCATGCACTACCTGTTACCTGCGAAATCACAACTAACAACTGATTAAACGCACCGATTCAACTGAGAATAACGAAAAGAAATAATAAACTATAACTAAACTAAACTAAGAACAATTAGATAACAATCTTAATTTTTGACACAACTGTCCCCGGCAGCGGCGCCAAAAACTTGATGTGTGATATCGTGTATATTATTTATCAATGGAAAATACCGGTTATTAAAAGATTACACACTAACGGTCAGTGTACCCGATCGTGTAGCAGTATAGATATTGGTAAAATCCAAGATCGTTCCAAGGACAGTATTAAGTGAGAATTAAGTTTGCAACTAATAAAAGTAAACTAAGTTAAACTATGAAAATCGAAAGTACGAGAATATTTGTTTTGTGGCTATTTAACGATTAGCCAAATCAAAGATAGATCAAAAGTAAAAGACAATATTTTTGGGTTTTTAAGTTTAAATAAATCAAATTGCAGACTCAACGGAAAATAAAGATAGTTTGAATTCAATAGATAAAAGAATGTTTGCCAAGATCTCCTATTCGCAGTGTCGGATGATTTGTTATTAAGCACTAGTTCTATTTATCAATGCACGCAATTACAGAGTCGTTTTACCCAGAGTTCTCTTTCAGCAAATACGTCAAACTAGGATTTATTGGTTTAGGGTTCCCTTTCACCAAAGACCTCTTTCGTTTGTGACTTAGTAATTAGCTAATTATAAGATTAAGATTCAATTGGTTACGCGTTCGCTCCACATAATTCACCCCTATTTTGTTCAATCAATGTTACCCGGTTTACCCCCTTGGTCCAGTAAGCACCCAATCGGTTAAGATAAATCAATTGGAAATTAGATCACTAAATTGAAACAGGGTTCCCTTTGTTCAAACAAGATTCACTAATCAACCTAGTAACAATAATCAACACCCACAAGAATGGTTCTTAATCAAAACTCATAATTATCATGCATTAATCAATAAAACATTAAAGTATCATCCAAATACATGCAAATATTCAATCTAGACAAACATTAAAAGCTTAGCCAACAATCATGGCTAAAACCAAAATCACAAATAAATAAAGGAAAGAATTCATTGTTTATGACAAAGAAATCAACCTAATTAAATAAGCAATCGCTGATGATGAACGGATTGAAGGTTGAATCTGGAATGATTAGAGTGATTGAATGATCTTGGAGTTCTCTAAAAATCACCAAAAATCGCCAAAAAACTGCTACAATTCGTCTGGATGGAAGAATGATAAATTAGGGTATTTTTCGGGCCTTTAATACCTGCCAAATTAATCTGAACCGCCCAACCGTCGAGCCGCGGCCCATATTGTCACGCCGCGACAATACACGCGAACTGGAACCCTTTTTAAACCAACTTCTGTTCGTGAAAATAGGTATATACCGCGCCGCGGCTAGATTTGTCGCGCCGCGACCAACAACTGAAAATGATTCTCACGTTTATTTTTCACTTTTTCCTTACTTTAACTAACTCAATACCTCATTAATCAATAAGTACTTAACGTTTTAATCCTCGGTGCACCAATAATAACAACCGATCAACAACATGCCTCAAAAGCTTCAAAAACCGCACCTCTTCTACAAATAGCTCTTCAAACTCGAACATTCTCAATATTATCAAAATAAACACCAAATCGTATCCGAACGTACTAAATTATACCCGATATCGCTAAGGAAAACGCGTATGAAATATGCGATATCACATACCTATATTCACATCATATTCAACATCTGCATCTGCTACCATCTGATAAGCTCTTGCTGTTGCTGTAGGTGGATTCTTTCTTTTATGCCCTACTGGAGAACCAGAAGATCCACCTACCGATCCCGACTGCACTCCTGGCCCCGCCCCAGAACCTGATCCTCTTACATACGAACATTGAGCTGACCTATGCCCCACTTGATGACATCTCCAACATACATCCTCTTGGAACGAACACATCGGAATCTCGTGTCCTACAATACCACATCTCAAACATATTTTGGTTGAATCTGAACAAGGACCACTATGAGATGATCTACAACTATAACACCAAGAATTTTGACTTGATGCTGACCCACTCTGTTCTGACCCACTTTTCTGTTTCAACTTAACAGACTTCTTTGACCTAGAGTCCGAATGACTCATCACTTGATCTTGTTGTGCTATCTCATAACCTACGATTCTATTTCTTGCTACTCTGACGTCATCCTCTACCATTTTGGCCATAACAAACGCTTGCGATAACGTCGTCGACATCCTAACCATTATTTTGTACTCTAGTAAAATTATATTAACAAAATGCTAAATTCTGGACTGTTCATCTGGAACCCACTGTTGCACGAACCTTAATTTATCCATATACTGCTCAATCACTTCATCTATCGTCATCTGAGGTGTCATTTTCATTGCCAGAAATTCTGTCTTAATTCGATTGAGGTCATAGGACGAACAATACTGCTCACAAACTTTATTATGAAATTGTTCCCAAGCAATCATGCTTACTTGCTCTTTTGGTATACTAGAAATAATCGTATCCCACCAAACTATTGCCCCATTTTTTAGCATACGACTTGCATAAATAACCTGTAATTCCGGTTTGCACTGATAGGCCTCAAAAACCTTTTCTATCTCTCTTAACCAGCTAAGGGTTACCGTTGGGTTAGAACTTCCTGAGTATTCTGGCGGATTACAATTCAGAAACTGTTTGAAGGTACATTTCTTCGGTTGTTGAAACGTCAGCATCTGATATGAACCCCACATCTGATTTGGGAACTGTTTATTAAACTGAGGTGACATCTGATACTGTTGAGGAAATTGACACTGAGGTGGTAACCATTGCTATTGTTGGAAAGCACTTCCAGTTTGCTGATACATATTTGACTGCACCGGATACCCACTAAACATCTGATTCGGTACACTACCACTTGGATTCGATCACGTGCTTCCTTTAACTGACTTTCCAAATCTAAAATTTGTTCCTGCGAATCATCTTCTGACACATATCTGTCTTCATCTGGGCTCTAAATGTTCTGGGGCTGATGGACCAGTTGCGTTTCCTGTATTATCTGCAATATCTGCACTACCACAATAACTCACACAAACGCTTAGTGGAAAACATGTTAGTACCTATCAACTAACACATGTAATCCCTACATTCACTTATCCCGTCCCCTAAGATATGTTTGACACCACACAAGGTTTTGGAACATGACATTCAACACAATGTACATGCAGCCAAACCTATGCTCTGATACCAAGTTGTAACACCCTATTTTTTTTAAATCACAGCGGAAGACTTATTTTACATAAATACCCTTATTCATTTGCAAACATGATTACCACAAATCATTACAAACCACAACTGGTACATTTAAATGACTAGTTACATATTTACAAAAGTCAAGACATCAGAGTTCATCTTGTCAAACATATCATCAGCATGACTCCCGTCCCTACTAGCACTAAGATCCAAAACCTGCAAGGGAGGAGGTAAGGGGTTAGCACGAGGCTAAGTGAATGAAACTTTCAAAAGGTCTAGCATACAATACCAACTTGTACTCCTATATCAACAACTTTATGCAACCACATACAACAAACAACAACTTACAACATACAACAACTAGCAACTAGCAACTGGCAACTATGCTCCAACTAGAGGACCGGCGGCTTGTACGGGCACACGACCCTAGCTGATCAGGATAGAATCTACCGATAGTTCTTACTACTGAATCTCCAGTATAGTCATCCACACGCAGGTGATGCGTCATTCAGCACTATACTCAACAAACAGCAGCCAACTGGACCCAACCACAACTAGGTTGGCCTCTCTGAGCCGAACCTAACAGATCAAGGTTCCAACAACAATAATAACAACTAGTACACATACAACCAGTCAACTACTACTACTATAGGCAACTAATACTACTAAAAGCATGGCAACCCTAACTGTAATCAACTGTACAACATAACTACTAAACATGGCAACTAACAACAATATAAACATAGTAGAACAACTTGCTACTCTATACTACACCATGAGATAATCCCATTCACCGGTTACCAGCAACAGAAGGCACTCAGAATTCTAATCTTACTGAGCCTTCTCTTCATCCTTTTCACCTGAAAACAGCATAAACCAAGTTAGTTTCTGTCTGTTAGCACAAAACAGCACAATACAGCAAATTAGTAACAAAAGTGTCACTAAAAATACACCTAACACTTATGCACTCAGAATTTACATCCTGATTATCATAAGTCATGCGGGCAGCATAACGACTAGAAAACAGCCAAATTACACAACAATGCGACACTGATCTGCATTCGTACGGTTACACATGCATCCGTACGGTTGCAAGTCCATCTGTACGATTGCATCGTGCACCCGTACGGTTGCACACCTACTGCCCGGTTGCACCAACACCCCTGCATGCGTACGGTTGCACATGCACCTATACGGTTGCACAGTCTACCTGTGCAGTTGAAAGCTGCAACCGTACGGTTGTATTTATTGAGCAACAGCAGCAGAAACTGACGGGTTTCGAGCCAAAATCACCCAAATCTCGATTTTTAAACGTTTTGACACCAAAATCCATTTAGTAAACATTTATAACAACTAAAGGAACATAAACCATAACGTTTTACACCAAACCAACATCAAAATCAACCAATTTGACATCAACACCCACTTAGATAAAAACCTAACTAAAGACTCCATTTAAATACAGATTACAACTCAAAAATGAATGATTCTTACCATGTTATGACCACGAAATCAATAGCAGCTGATTACACAACACAATTTAGACTCAAAATCAAGATTAAAGAGATTAGGGTTTCAAGAGGAGTGAAAGTTAGGTACGGAGTGCAATTTAGAAGCTTCAAGAAATTGAGAGAAGTAGCTGAAAACAGAAAAGTGAAATGGTGGTAGTGGTGATCAACATAAATGTATTATGTATATATAACTGTAAACTTTAATCTAATAATTAATAATAATAATATAATAATAATTATAATATAATTAAACTAATTAAACGTGTGAATATGAAAAGTAAGCAGCCTCAATTTGTTTAGTTGTACTGACAGTTTTTCACGAAGTGTTATATCGTGCTCCGTGTTAATCAGTGACGGATAAAAGTCTTCGGAAAAATCCCAAATTTTTAAATTAAATTCGTTTGTTTATTTCAGTCATTAACTGTGTGAAACGTGATCAAAAAGGTTCGTCCATTATTTGTTTTCAGTTCCAAGTAATATATACGGAGTATTAAAACTCAAATCGACAAAGTAAAAATTATATTTAATAATCCTAAATTTTACATAAATAATTATGGACCAATGTTAATTTTTATATTCTCATAAGTTCGAATTAAACTTATTTAATAACAATCGAATGACAAATGACTGTTATATATAAACACGTTTTAAATAACACGTTTTATTTTATCGTAAATTATTTATATATTTAATTCTAACAATTAATATTTCCACTTATTATATATATATATATATATATATATATATATATATATATATATATATATATATATATATATATATATATATATATATATATATATATATATATATATATATATATATATTTGTTCGTAAATCATCGGGAATAGTCAAGGGTTAATTGAATATGCATAAAATGTTTTAAAAAAAAATTGAGACCATTAAACTTGCTTATCGTGTCAGAAATATTAAATCATATATAGAACTGATTTAAAATTAGTCAAAAATTTTACAGGTCATCACAAGCGGAACGGAAAAGGTCCATCATAAGGTATTTTTTTTATGTACATTTTAGTTGTTTCATGGCTTGTTTAGGTTATGTTTCTTCTAGTATTTGTTTTGTGATAGTCTTCGGTTTCATGTTTATGTTAGCTTTGTCGTAGTTTTGGTTATAGTTAGGCTCGGTTGGAGTTATTGTCGTTATGTGACATTTTCTTGTTTCGGGCCTGTCTGGTTTTCTATCTGTACTGGTTTGGGATTTTCATTATTCGATGAAGGTCCTGTTTTTATAGTATTCGTTTTTTTTGCCAAAAAGAGAGAGAGAAAGAGAGAGAGAGAGAGAGAGAGAGAGAGAGAGATAGAGATAGAGAATTAATGACATTTAAATAACTCACACGCCCGTGAAGAAGCATGTGCTAGCTAGCGACACACAAAAAATTGAACCAAACATGTTGTGTTACTGGCATGCTTGGGGCGTGCTCCCAACACCCTTCATCTATCATGCTGTGTTTTTAAGACCATAACTAACGTTGTTTGATGGATATATATTTACTCAATGACGTCATTGATCATGCCATAATGCAGCTGCTATCAAAAAACAGAAAGTTGGCGTGATGCAAAAGGAAGGAACTCAAGCGTGAAGGGTATTTTCAATCAATTAGAATTTAGATAAATGTATTTACTTATAATTTATTTAATTAAATGAATATAATAAGATAACTAAAAAATGTGAGACATAATCTCTATCACACTCGATCAGTTCATCACCGCTATAAACTCTATCACGTCATCACTTCATCACAATTGTCACATCATCACTATACCTCACAAAAACTCATACCACACCCCCATCACACCGACATCGTTAGTGATGGTCTACTAGCCTGACAAATATAATTGTGCTAAATATCTCCTAAATACTACTCAAATCAAATTGTGTATTATAAAGGCTCAGTATTTGTGTACATACCTATGCCCAGTGTTGTAAAAAACCCGATTACTCGCCGATTAATCCCCGATTAATCATTTTTAGGAGCAATCCGTTCCGATTTCTAAAAATCCATTTAATTAAACGGTCAACGTCAATTGGTGGATCAAAATCGAATTTGGTAATCAAAGTCAATCAAAGTAAAAAAATGGTTAACATTTTAACATGAATTTAAACGAGATTTTTATTGTTTTGAAGCAAAATGAACAATTTAAGACAATTATGTCAAAAATTATCTTTATATTTATGGCTTTTTTTATAGTTACACATATAATTTTTAAAATTTAATATATTAATGTATACAGTACAATCCGATTAATCTCCGAATTTTCGATTAATCCTTCCAAAGTCCCGACCGATTAATCCCCGAATAGCGAATTTTGAAACCTTGCCTATGCCACCCATCAACCCATCACGATCAACATGTCCCTTCACCTTTTTTATATTATTCTATTTATTTTACTAGTTTAAAGGTCAAATCATATTTTAATTTGTCCCATTAACAGGACTTTATATAGTATTTCAAAAACTATCACAATATTAGAAGTAATGGTGTATTAACATTACAAAAACCAAATAACATAAAGTTGTAAACCATAATATCATAAAAAAGTGAGACTTTGTAGTTAATTTTAAGGTCGAGTTTCCCACAGCCTACTCAATGATTCTAATCTCTTAACGTATTGATCTTAATCGACTGTTTTAACAACTATATACGAAAGAGAACTATTTTCGTAAGCAATACAATTAGATTCAAAAACCGGTTTGGTAAAGATTAGAAAACCTTACCGATGGTAAATGCTACAGGTGGTACAATCGATGGAGCGGTTTCCTATTGCAGAATAAGTGAACATTGAGTTGATAACATGAAATCTATACCTTAATTTTTGATCTTACGGATCGAAGTTGTGATCAAAACCTTTAGATTTGAATTTGATTTTAGTCGACTATTTTGAGGGAAGTTAGGTTTTTTTTTAGTCTGAAAGTCGTGAATGAATAATATGTTCTGGAACCCCTAATTTTGTTGATTTCTCTCATGTTTTTTTGCAATAGTAAGGGTAATTTAGTCAGTCTAGTGCAAAGAGTAAAGATTATGAGGTCATAATCATGAGATGATATTTTTAAAGGCTATGATTTAGTTAAAGGTATCAAATGGATGGCTAAGATTTAATTTTTAAAAAAGTGATGACTCATTTAAATGTTTATTATAATATAAGTAGAGATTTTATATTCTATTTATAATTTATTTGTATATTCTATTTAAAATTATCTATATTTATATATGTGTTAAAATAAATTAGACATGTGATATGTGACGAGAGGAGGAATTGTAAGCAGTATCGTTTTGTCCTTGATTTTTATTTTATTCATTAATTTATTATTAGAAATTTTAAATAGTTATATAATTTTATTTTTAAATATATTATTATTGATAAATATATAATTTCACTTAAATATAAAAAACAAACAATTAACAATAACATAGTACAATATTACATTAGTTCACTGATTAGAAAGATTACACTAGTTCACTAATAAAAAAGATTTACAAAAGAAGATTATAATTGTGACTTCTAAGGTGAAGGTACATATCTTGTTGACTTTTATACGGATGTTCCCATTCAGCATCATTTTTATAGTAATTCCATTGTGGATGAGTTGGAGGTACCGGATAATCTCCTTGCAAATTCACTGACCAGTGCTCAACCGCGTGGTTGAGCCCTCAACTTTACGGTTGAGCCCTTAATCGCGTGGTTGAGCCCTCAAAAGCGTGCTCAACCGCGTGTTTAAGCTGTCAAAAGTGTGGGAGCTGATGAACAGCTCCAGCTTGATGTTTTCGCGTTTTTGACCCCAAATCATGATTTTAGCTTGTTTTGGTCACAAAACTCACTTACAAACTTCATATAACAACTATATAACATATATCTAACATCAATTAAGCATAACTAACACAATTCATGAAGATTCAAGCTCAAACTACACACTTTTTACTCAAGAACACAAACCCCAAATCATTAAGAATTCAAACAACAAATTAAACATGCTAACCTGAATAGATGATCATAAGGATGCTAATAATCACTCCTTAAAGCCTCTTGATCTAATTTCTAGCTTAGATTCATTTAGGGTTTTGAAATAGGTAAAGGTTAGGTACGGTGTTTTGTTTAGGAAGAGTTCTAAAATGAACTCACTATGCAGCAACTTACACTCTTAAGGGTTATTAAAACCCATAATCACGACGCACGAGTATTTATCAATTATTTGATATCATTCGTACTTAGTTTGGCCAAGTCCAAATTCAATAAACGAGCCTGTTTTGTGACCCTTGTCACAAACTGGTCTTAACCACATAGTCAATTAATAATAAACATATTATTAAAATAAAAGCATATAATCAAGCGCACATAAACCTAAGAGCAAAATAGTCATCTTACATCTAGCCCAAGTTTCAGTGTGTTACAATTCACCTCCAGTTTATTAAACGCATCTTGTGCCTTTTGCTTATGCGATTTCACAGTTGGGCGCCCACGAGTGCTATTGTGAACAACAGGTTTTTGAATTTGACATAAAATGTCAAAATCAAGGTCACTATGAAAATTGTCGTCACGCGCTAACATACAAGACGGAAAAGAAAGTGTTTTCCAGAAAATGTCAAACGAATCTAGTGGAATGAACATACCTGCGTTTATATAAACTGCAATTTCGTGCGCACATGGTAGCCCAAAACACGACCTGAGCTGCCAACCACAATTTTCATATGTTATTTCAAGCACGTTAAAACGACCAAGTTCGGCGTGATATATTTGTTAAGATATCTAGTTTAATACATAACTTTGCTTTAAAAGCTGGTGATATATTTGTTAAGATATCTAGTTTAATAGGAAAGGTATAAAAAATAATACCTGGATAGATCAACTTGACTTGAAGCCGGTTATAGTAATACGTATATGATGTCATTGTAGGAGCTTTAACTAACGACTTCCACGTATTATGAAAAGAATTCCATTCTTTGTCTTTGTCTGACTCACCAAAATATTTTTTGCATTTCCTAATTATATTTTGCCAAATATGCCATCTACAAAGTAACTTATGTTTGAAGAAACATTTTCTGGATTTCGTTGCTTCAACGTTGCAAGGATTTCACTAGGCTTTACATAATTACTTGACATATCAACGAAACTCTTCATCAGTCAACCGCATCACATATTCATGACCTTCCATATACATTATACGTTGATGATTATGTACTACATCTATCATCTTTATCGACCAAACACCACTTCTCTTTGAAAACAGTGCTACCATTTCAAATTTACAGTCAAATTTTTTACAAGGTTTACTTTTTTCTGGGGTTGATTTACTTCTGGATACACCACCACACTCACACATAAACTCAATCCTTGCCAAGTAACCATTTTTGGTTGCTGATCTTTTGATGATAATAACTTGACTATGAGAACGTGCCTCCTTTTTCACCCATTCGATCAATTCTCCATGATTATTGAACACCTGTGTAAGTAACTAGAGGGGGGTGAATAGTTACTTAATATGTTTTTACTAATTTTTTGATTGATCACCAAATTCGATTTTATTTTGATCAACCAACTCAACTCAAACTTGATGTGTGTAGTGTATATGTTCAAATGATAAATGAAGTAATGTAAAGAACATAGACACAAGGATTTATAGTGGTTCGGGTGGATGTTAACTAATCCACCTTAATCCACTCCCCGATTACACTAATCGGGATTTGTTGCTTCACTAAGCACTTTTCTCCAAACCCGGTGGAGATCCGATTTACAAGTCTTCAATCTTCTTTAGTAGACAACAAACCTAATCTTTCTATCCCTTTAAAAGATCAACTCCAACTTAGATCAACTTGTCTTCACCTTGGACAAGTATTAATCTCCAAATAAGATTAATCAACTTCCTAAGTCCCTATAAGAAAGTAGATCACTAAGCTAGCCTATGCTTCTTCTAATTGAAGTTACAAGACTTATACACTCTGCAATGATTATCCTAACACAATACTAGGACACACATTACATTAAGTAAACTCACAAGATAAATGATTTTGATTAGTAATTTTACAACAACCCAATTCTATATCTATAAGATCATAGAATATTCTCTTGCTTGATCACATTTGAGTAGTAGTTGATGCACTTGTGATCACTGGAGATAAGCCTTTGAAATGTGCAAGAGGGTCAGCTTCAAATGTTCTTAAATGTTTGCCTTTTATAGTGGGATTCAAAAAATAGCCGTTGACACACGGTTGCCTGCACGGTCGACCGTGGTGCGACCGTGCATGCTCCAGTCCAAAATTCGTATCCATTGTATAGCCGTTTGACTCAGATTTGAACACCACATTTTGGCACCTTTACTCCTTCTAGCACCTGCAAAAGAAACCAAACATCCTATACAAGTACTATATGCATTAAGTGTGTGAGATTTGGTCTTATTGCATGAAAGTGACTAATCATTCCAAAAGTGGCAAACCCAACATTCTTGGAAAAGTGTCTTGATTGATATTTAGGGAAATTTCAGTTTGGTCAAGACTTAGTTAGTCACATTAATGCTCTTGGTTCAATTCTAAAGGCTAGTCACTATATCATTAACTTCCTAGTTCCAATTAAGCATTAATCAAGAAAATGGAAAACATATTAATCAAGTTAACAAGTTTATGAGTATTAAGCATTATTAGCAAGTAGCAAGTAATACTCACATAGCAAGAGATAGTTATTCTAGGATCAATCATATAGATACTTGCACAACTTATAATTCAAACACTTAATAAGTTTAATGTGCAATATAACACATTACATGATTAATGTGTAAGCACACATTAATGTCCAACACATGCACAAGGGAAGAGCAATCTCTAGTTAGGACTTGGTGACCATCCTAAATGTATCTAAGTGTGTTTTAGGATTACAAGTCATTTCTAGTTTAATCTTGAGAGCATGGTTCTTCATTTAGACTTAATTAATCACTAAGTCATTTCTAATAGCAATTATTGTTCTAGTGATATTGGCTTAAGTGCGTTGGTACTTGATGATCATACTAAGGATATCTAGATAAGAATTAAGATCACAAGTTGTTGATTAACACTTATGTGTTATGCCTAATCTTGGTTAATTTGTCATTAAGATGTCATTAGGCTTAATTAATCACAATTAGTATTTTTATGACCAAAACTCAATTGAGTATGGAGAAGGCATCTATTCTAAGCATGTTGAGAAAGGTTTCATAAATTATAGATGTCGGGAACTAGTCAAACTTTATTTGGTCAAAAATGGTGACAGAAGAAACTATGGTCGCACTGCGGTTGACTGTGGTGGCGACCGTACAACTTGTTTTCACAAAACTGCGTTGCAATTCAGTTTAGGGTTTCATGGTTAAGTATGCGGTTGATCGTACCTCGACCGTGTGTTTTCCTGAACTTTTAATTTCATTCTTAATCCTATGTTTGACTTGGCCGTTTGCAAGATAAAGTATGGATTAGTGACCTTGCGTGTTTTATGTTAAGATGTCAGTCATCACTTATGCATATGTATGTGTCATCATCAAAATATATTCTTTGGTTAATTACACTTTAGTTAATCATACTTAAGTTTATTGTTTAGTGTATTAACCCACATTCAACCAACATTCTCCTCCTTTTTGATGATGACAAACATACAAGTGATGAGGGATATTTTGCTATAAATACGCAAGTGTTAACAATCACTTGTATCCAACTTTCTCCCCCTTTTGTCGAAGCAAAAAGGTTATCTCCCCCTAGAACTAAGCTTGCCCTTAGAACAAAACTCCCCCTTAAATTGTGCACGTTGGAAAAACATATATATTAAAACACAACAAGCACACATTTATTCTAAGTGAGCACGAAACATAGTGATGCATATATGAAAATATGCATGGAAGACACGTAAATTGGATGTATAGATAGGCATTCTTCAAATTGCCTTGGCCTATTTCTTGAAGTGAATGTAGTGATGAGTGTCTCTTATAATTCCTTCTAGCTTGTTTAGATGTCGTCCAATTTTTAGAACATTTCCGTGAATGACACTGATTTGTCATGTGGTTGCAAGGAGGTTAAAGTTTGGAGGGTTATTAAGAGAAGGTTCAAAAAATGGTTTGGTTGAAGCTCTGCAAATCGGGTATGACGAGACTTGAGCAGCGTAGTGATAGGAAGTCATAAATTTGAGATGAGCAAAGAGTTTAGTTAAGTGAAGGCCGTAAGGTAGTTTCAAAAAGGGTTCTTGAGCTGCCTGTTGTAGTGACCCGAACTTTTCCATGTTTATATATATATTAAATGAAATTGTTATTTACATGATTAAGTGTTTCCAACATATTAAGCAATCAAACTTGTTAAGACTTGATTAATTGAAATAGGTTTCATATAGACAATTGACCACCCAAGTTGACCGGTGATTCACGAACGTTAAAACTTGTAAAAACTATATGATGACATATATATGGTTATATATATAGTTAACATGATATTATGATAAGTAAACATATCATTAAGTATATTAATAATGAACTACATATGTAAAAACAAGACTACTAACTTAATGATTTTAAAACGAGACATATATGTAACGATTATCGTTGTAACGACATTTAATGTATATATATCATATTAAGAGATATTCGTACATCATAATATCATGATAATATAATAATTTAAAATCTCATTTGATATTATAAACATTAGGTTAACAACATTTAACAAGATCGTTAACCTAAAGGTTTCAAAACAACACTTACATGTAACAACTAACGATGACTTAACGACTCAGTTAAAATGTATATACATGTAGTGTTTTAATATGTATTCATACACTTTTGAAAGACTTCAAGACACTTATCAAAATACTTCTACTTAACAAAAATGCTTACTATTACATCCTCGTTCAGTTTCATTAACAATTCAACTCGTATGCACCCGTATTCGTACTCGTACAATACACAGCTTTTAGATGTATGTACTATTGGTATATACACTCTAATTATCAGATATTAGCAGCCCATGTGAGTCACCTAACACATGTAGGAACCATCATTTGGCAACTAGCATGAAATATCTCATAAAATTACAAAAATATGAGTAATCATTCATGACTTATTTACATGTAAACAAAATTACACATCCTTTATATCTAATCCATATACCATTGACCAAAAACACCTACAAACACTTTCATTCTTCAATTTTCTTCATCTAATTAATCTCTCTCAAGTTCTATCTTCAAGTTCTAAATGTTCTTCATAAATTCTACAAGTTCTAGTTTCATAAAATCAAGAATAATTCCAAGTTTGCTAGCTTACTTCCAATCTTGTAGAGTGATCATACAACCTCAAGAAATCTTTATTATTTACAGTAAGATATCTTTCTAATACAAGGTAATACTCATATTCAAACTTTGATTCAATTTTTATAACTATAACAATCTTATTTCGAGTGGAAATCTTACTTGAACTTGTTTTCGTGTCATGATTCTGCTTCAAGAACTTTCAAGCCATCCAAGGATCCTTTGAAGCTAGATCCATTTTTCTCATTTTCAGTAGCTTTATCCAGAAAAATTGAGGTAGTAATGATGTTCATAACATCATTCGATTCATACATATAAAGCTATCTTATTCGAAGGTTTAAACTTGTAATCACTAGAACATAGTTTAGTTAATTCTAAACTTGTTCGCAAACAAAAGTTAATCCTTCTAACTTGACTTTTAAAATCAACTAAACACATGTTCTATATCTATATGATATGCTAACTTAATGATTTAAAACCTGGAAACACGAAGAACACTGTAAAACCGGACATCCGCCGTCGTAGTAACACCGCGGGCTGTTTTGGGTTAGTTAATTAAAAACTATGATAAACTTTGATTTAAAAGTTGTTCTTATGGGAAAATGATTTTTCTTATGAACATGAAACTATATCCAAAAATCATGGTTAAACTCAAAGTGGAAGTATGTTTTCTAAAATGGTCATCTAGACGTCGTTCTTTCGACTGAAATGACTACCTTTACAAAAACGACTTGTAACTTATATTTCTGAGTATAAACCTATACTTTTTATATTTAAATTCATAAAATAGAGTTCAATATGAAATCATAGCAATTTGATTCACTCAAAACGGATTTAAAATGAAGAAGTTATGGGTAAAACAAGATTGGATAATTTTTCTTATTGTAGCAACGTGAAAATTGGTAACAAATCTATATTAATCATATCCTAGCTAAATTATATTGTATTATACATGTATTATAATATATTATGTAATCTTGGGATACCATAGACACGTATGCAAATGTTTTGACATATCATATCGACCCATGTGTATATATTATTTGGAACAACCATAGACACTCTATATGCAGTAATGTGGGAGTTAGCTATACAGGGTTGAGGTTGATTTCAAAAATATATATACTTTGAGTTGTGATCTAGCCTGAGACGTGTATTCACTGGGTCGTGGATTGATTCAAGATAATATATATCAATTTTTTTCTGTACATCTAACGTTGGACAACTAGTTGTAGGTTACTAACGAGGACAGCTGACTTAATAAACTTAAAACATCAAAATGTATTAAAAGTGTTGTAAATATATTTTGAATATACTTTGATATATATGTACATATTTGTTATAGGTTCGTGAATCGACCAGTGGCCAAGTCTTACTTCCCGACGAAGTAAAAATATGTGAAAGTGAGTTATAGTCCCACTTTTAAAATCTAATATTTTTGGGATGAGAATACATGCAGGTTTTATAAATGATTTACAAAATAGACACAAGTACGTGAAACTAGATTCTATGGTTGAATTATCGAAATCGAATATGCCCCTTTTTATTAAGTCTGGTAATCTAAGAATTAGGGAACATACACCCTAATTGACGCGAATCCTAAAGATAGATATATTGGGCCTAACAAACCCCATCCAAAGTACCGGATGCTTTAGTACTTCGAAATTTATATCATATCCGAAGGGTGTCCCAGAATGATGGGGATATTCTTAAATATGCATCTTGTTAATGTCGATTACCAGGTGTTCACCATATGAATGATTTTTATCTCTATGTATGGGATGTATATTGAAATATGAAATCTTGTGGTCTATTGTTATGATTTGATATATATAGGTTAAACCTATAACTCACCAACATTTTTGTTGACGTTTAAAGCATGTTTATTCTCAGGTGAATATTAAGAGCTTCCGCTGTTGCATACTAAAATAAGGACAAGATTTGTAGTCCATGTTTGTATGATATTATGTAAAAACTGCATTCAAGAAACATATGTCGATGTAATATATTTCTATTGTAAACCATTATGTAATGGTCGTGTGTAAACATTATATTTTAGATTATCATTATTTGATAATCTACGTAATGCTTTTGAAACCTTTATTGATAAAATAAAGGTTATGGTTGTTTTAAAAATGAATGCAGTCTTTGAAAAACATCTCATATAGAGGTCGAAACCTCACAACGAAATCAATTAATATGGAACGTTTATAATCAATATGAACGGGACATTTCAGTTGGTATCCGAGCGTTGGTCTTAGAGAACCAGAAAATTTGCATTAGTGTGTCTTATCGAGTTTGTTAGGATGCATTAGTGAGTCTGGACTTCGACCGTGTTTTCTTTAAAAATGATTGCTTAACATTTTTGTTGGAAACTATATATTTTTAACATGTGAATATTATGTGATATATTAATCTCTTAACGTGTTTGATATTATGTGATAGATGTCTACCTCTAGAACAAGTCCCATTGACTCACCTAATAATAATGAAGAGTCAAATGTAAATTGGAATGATTCGTGGATTGATTCACAAGTTCCCGAAGAGGAACCGGAAGAAGAGTCGGAACCGGAAGAAGAATCGGAACCGGAAGAAGAAATAGAACCAGTGGGGGAAATAATAAAACGGTTAAGTAGAAGAAAATCCTCAACCAACCGACCAAAGTTAATTATGGTCAATGGTGTTTCCGCCAAGGAAGCAAAGTATTGGGAGGATTACCAATTCTCCGATGAATCGGATCCCGACAAGGATTCCGATGATGTTATAGAAATTACCCCAACACAATTTAATAAGGCAAAAGAGAACAATAAGGGAAAGGGCATAAAAATAGAGAAATTTGATTCCAAACACGATGAACTTTATATGTATCGTCAACACCCGTATTTCTTAAGTTGTGACAATAACCCGGGAACCTCTAAACCACCAGGTTTTTCTAAACCAATGTGGAAAACGACGGCTCGTATTAGGGGAACATCATATATCCCTAGAAACTTGGAAAAACGAACCAAAACCGAAGAAGAAGAAACGAGCGAGTCGGAATAAGATAGTTGTATTCGTGTGGTGTAATATATGTAATATAGTGTGCTTATGCTTTATGATATATGTAAAAATTGCTTGTATTAATAAGTATTTTTTTATGAATCTAACTCTTGTCTATTTTACAGTATAAAAACACAAAATGGATAGACAACCCAATATTTTAAGAGACCTACCCGGAGACATGATTGATGAAATCTTGTCTAGAGTCGGTCAGAATTCCTCGGCACAACTATTTAAGGCGAGATCAGTTTGTAAG
The DNA here is from genome assembly GCF_046630445.1 of Rutidosis leptorrhynchoides. NCBI lineage: Eukaryota > Viridiplantae > Streptophyta > Magnoliopsida > Asterales > Asteraceae > Rutidosis > Rutidosis leptorrhynchoides. Next base: position 84,341,487 of record NC_092338.1, on the reverse strand, counting down.
ACATTCGAAGAACGTTCCAAGAATGCCTTGATTTATAAAAGGCTTTCGTTCGAAAGATGGGGGATATCACATTGGAAAATCCATAAGTTACGATGTGTTTACTTTGACGCATATATTGCGGGGAACCCAAATGCTATTTTACGCAACGGGTTAAGAAATTATTTTGACTCAATATATCCGAATATAGGACTTCGTGATTTAGAAAAAGCGGCTAACATGCAACATAAAGAAGCATGTTATGCTTACGGGTTAGTAATGTTCGCTTCTCACCAAAGTGAGAACAAGAACATCGGGCTACAACTATTAAATAAAACGTTCCCACAAGTGACGGAGTCGGTAATTGGGGTAAGAAATGAGGTTTTTAGGTTATTATGAGACTGTTGGTCATTACGTAACCTTCATCCTTTTGACGACGTTACAACACATTGTCTTACTATCGGTCACAACGGTTATGTTCCACAAAACCAAGGATGGGAAGTGGTATTAGTAAAACCAGAATGCATGACTTGTTTCTGGACGTATGAATTACGTGTCTTTATTGCCTTTGCTGAACGCCTTATTTATTAACTAGAATTATCTTCGCAACTACTTTGTATCAAAGTTTTATGTGCTATATTTCATGCTATATGTAAAAAAAAAGCGGTATTGTAAGTTTGCAAGTTATTGTATAAAGGTTTGAATATGATATTTTTTTTTGTGATTAGTTTTTCATATAGAATTGTAGTAGTTGAAATGGTATGTTAGCTACTAAGTATGAACTTAACGGGTAGGTACTACCCGAATTAAAGAGTATAAAATGCTAATATGAAGAAAGAGCTTTTATAAAAAAAGTTCATATTACGCTACGAAATACTATTGACTACTCTTGATATTCTATATGATTAACTCATTTCATTTGACTATTTTGAAGGAAATGGCACCGACTACTCAACACACCTTGAATATGAGCGAAGAGGAATTTCATGCCTTTCTTGCTTCAAACATAGCCGCAGTACAGGCTGCGCTACATACCAACAATAACCTTGGATCTAGCAGTACAGGAAATCGTGTAGGATGCACCTACAAAGAATTCACTGCCTGCAAACCTTTGGAATTTGATGGAACCGAAGGACCGATCGGATTGAAACGGTGGACTGAGAAGGTCGAATCGGTGTTTGCCATAAGTAAGTGTACTGAAGAGGACAAAGTGAAGTACGCTACGTATACCTTCACAGGTTCTGCGTTAACATGGTGGAATACCTATCTAGAGCAAGTGGGACAAGATGATGCTTACGCACTACCGTGGTCAGCATTCAAGCACTTGATGAACGAGAAGTACCGTCCCAGAACCAAGGTCAATAAGCTCAAGACAGAACTTAGAGGGTTACGAACCCAAGGATTTGATATTACCACGTACGAAAGACGATTCACAGAATTATGCCTATTGTGTCCGGGAGCGTTCGAAGATGAGGAAGAGAAGATCGACGCGTTTGTGAAAGGATTACCGGAAAGAATCCAAGAAGATATAAGTTCACACGAGCCCGCCTCCATACAACAGGCATGTAGAATGGCTCACAAACTAGTGAACCAGATTGAAGAAAGAATTAAAGAACAGACTGCTGAAGAGGCCAATGTGAAGCAAGTCAAAAGAAAGTGGGAGGAGAACGGTGATAAGAATCACTAATACAACAACAACAGCAATTACAACAATAATTGCAACAACTATCCCAACAATCGCAACATCAATCGCAACTACAACAAATGGCCCAACAACAACAACAACAACAACAACTACAACAATCATCCCAACAACAATAATAACCGCAATAACAACAACAATCAGAAGCAGCTATGCCAAAGGTGTGAAAAGTATCACTCAGGGTTCTGCACCAAATTTTGCAACAAGTGCAAAAGAAATGGTCATAGCGTGGCAAAGTGCGAGGTCTACGGACCAGGGGTTAACAGAACGAAAGGAACAAATGGTGTCGGAATGAGTAATGGCGGAGCAAGTAGTGTCGGAGCAAGTTATGCCAATGTAGTTTGTTATAAATGTGGAAAACCGGGCCACATTATTAGAAATTGCCCAAACCAGGAGAACACGAATGGACAAGGCCGCGGAAGAGTTTTCAATATTAATGCAGCAGAGGCACAGGAAGACCCGGAGCTTGTTACGGGTACGTTTCTTATAGACAATAAATCTGCTTACGTTTTATTTGATTCGGGTGCGGATAGAAGCTATATGAGTAGAGATTTTTGTGCTAAATTAAGTTGTCCATTGACGCCTTTGGATAGTAAATTTTTACTCGAATTAGCAAATGGTAAATTAATTTCAGCAGATAATATATGTCAGAATCGAGAAATTAAACTGGTTAGCGAAACATTTAAGATTGACTTGATACCAGTAGAGTTAGAGAGTTTTGATGTGATAATCGGTATAGACTGGTTGAAAGAAGTGAAAGCAGAGATAGTTTGTTACAAAAATGCAATTCGCATTATACGAGAAAAAGGAAAACCCTTAATGGTGTACGGAGAAAAGGGCAACACGAAGCTACATCTTATTAGTAATTTGAAGGCACAAAAACTAATAAGAAAAGGTTGCTATGCTGTTCTAGCACACGTCGAGAAAGTACAAACTGAAGAAAAGAGCATCAATGATGTTCCCGTCGCAAAAGAATTTCCTGATGTATTTCCGAAAGAATTACCGGGATTACCCCCACATCGATCCGTTGAATTTCAAATAGATCTTGTACCAGGAGCTGCACCAATAGCTCGTGCTCCTTACAGACTCGCACCCAGTGAGATGAAAGAACTACAAAGCCAATTACAAGAACTTTTAGAGCGTGGTTTCATTCGACCAAGCACATCACCGTGGGGAGCTCCTGTTTTGTTTGTCAAGAAGAAAGATGGTACATTCAGGTTGTGTATCGACTATCGAGAGTTGAATAAACTTACCATCAAGAACCGCTACCCACTACCGAGAATCGACGACTTATTTGATCAACTACAAGGCTCGTCTATTTATTCAAAGATTGACTTACGTTCCGGGTATCATCAAATGCGGGTGAAAGAAGATGATATTCCAAAGACTGCTTTCAGAACACGTTACGTGTGATGACCCGGGAATTTCCGGCCAAATTTAAACTTAGTCTCTATATGTTTTCGACACGATAAGCAAAGTCTGTAATGTTAAAGTCTCAAAACCTTTGAACTGTGTACATGTATACATTTGACCTTTGACAAATCCCGACGAATCACGAACAAATATTTGTAAATAACTATGTATATATACATAAATGTATTATATATAATAATTTGATATTATAAATTATAATTTAAACATTTAAAAATTAAATATGTAAAATAAGATATAAAGTCATTATGTTGTACTTAAAATAAATTCATATATATATGTATGATTTCTATAGGTAGTTATAATAATATGTATATATGTAAGAATTTATTACTCAATGTAAGCTACTATATATATAATTATTAAATACTACATAATTAATAAATTGTATATATATAAAGTGTAAATACAAGTTTAGAATATAATATAAGAAGGTTGTTATTAAATTAAACCTATAGATATAATTTTTATACATAAATATTATTGTGTGTATAACATAATATCTATAAAATTTATAAATGATAAATATTCAATATTTGACAAAAGATATTATGTAATACGTACCTAATAAATGTTACATCAAATTAATTATAAGCTTAAAACATAATTGTTATACCGAAATTATTATTTCCATTATTATTATTAACATTAATATTAATGTTACTTGTTAAATTATTAGTTTCAATATATTATATAGATGTGAAAGGTGTTATAATAATTAATAATATTGTTATCATTATTAATAGATTTGTTATTATAACTAATACTAAAATTTAACTAGTATTACGATTATTATCTTTATAAGTATTTTTATTATCATAAATAATACAAATAGTATTATTAACAAGAATAAAATTATTATTATTATTAGTTTTATAATTAACATTATTTTTAATACTTATTAATAGTGTAAATACTATAAAAATAATTAATATTAGTATTATTATTATAACTATCTTTAATTATATTATTATTATGACTTACACTAAAAATTGTTATTATTATTATAAATTATTAAAATTATTACTTATATTATTATTATTATTAATTATTATTATTATTATTATTATTAGTAATATTAGTTGTAATATAATTATAATTATTAATCATTAATTATTAATAATAGATATATAGAATCAAGATTACAGGATCAGAATCAGATCCACTTTATCTTCAATATCTGATTTCATTTCATTTTTATCTGTTTTGTCAACATTTTACAACAGTTAAAGGATATAATTCAGTTAACAATCTACATCGCTTTTTATATTTTTTATTTTTTTTGTATGAACGATTAAAGTTAATGAAAGCAATTGGAATATAAATCAATTATATTATCAAGATTATGAGAAAAATTACTCAGTTCTTTCATCACCATATTCAGTTATCAATTCACTAGTTTTCTTTCGATTTAAAAAAAAAAAAAAGATGAACACGAGTATAAAACTCTGTTCGTGGATGCTTTAAATCAAAACCTCGAAATTGAATTAAAATTCAAAAACTTTAAATGCAATCCTTTTAGAATTCCTTCAAACAATCTTTCTGCAAAATCTTAAATTCCAATTCCTCTTATCGATTCCTAATTTCTGAGTCAAACTTTTAAAACTTAAAAGTCAAACGCTTGTTCTTCATTAAATTCGATCTCTGATTGCTGATTTAAGTCCAATTGACAATTTAGAAAGTTTCTATGGGTAATTTGAAACATAAGTTGTGTTGTAAACTTTGTCTAAAAATTTCTCAAATATCAAAATCGAATTTGAGTTGTCCATCGTAATTTTTTTTTTTCTGTTCCAGCGATATTTAAATCCATGTTTTCTTTTTTTTTATTTAATTAATCTAACCGCCACTTGTTACTCTGTATCCATTATATATACTAAAACAGATGTGAATTAACTAAGATGATTTTGAATTATAATCGATCGAGTTGTTCTGTTGAAGAAGAAGGAAAAATAAACATAAATATATGCGTGTTATAAATTATTCGTTTGGGTTTAAAACAGATAAAACATATCGGATGAGTGGTGTTGGGGGTTTGCGGGTTAGCGAGGGGTCTCGGGTTCGAGTCCCTGGAGTGACAGAATATATTGTTTTTTTGACAGATTCCTTGAAAGAAGGTAGTTTCATTCTTTATTATTATTATTATTATTATTATTATTATTATTATTATTATTATTATTATTATTATTATTATTATTATTATTATTATTATTATTATTATTATTATTGTTATTATTATTATCATTATTATTATTATTATTGTGAAATGTTTATATTATTATGATTGTTGTAATTAAGATTAGGATCATATAATGAGGAATACAATTTTCAAGATACTAAGAATTATATTAATAAGAAAATGTTAAAGATATGATCTTTGTAAAGTTATAATGATATTAGATTATTAAAACTACTAGTATTACATTTTATTAAAATTAATAATATTATTAAAATTATTATTTTTATTAATATTATCATTATTGCTATTAACATTACTATTAGAATTATTATGAATATTATTATCATTAATATAAATAATATTATCATTATCATAGTTATTATTATTTGTATTATCATTAAGTATTAGTAAATATTGTTATTATCATTATTATTAATTTTACCAGTGTATTACTAAAATTATTATTTTAACAAACGAATGATATATTTACATATATAAAAATATACTTAATACATATAACATAACAACATTACTAGTTTTATACACAAAATGAATATATGAGACGTATATATATATTTAATATAAAAGAAAAAATATGATATAGGTAATAAATTTATATATATTATTGTTCAATTACGATTATGTATATTAATAAATATACAAATGATATAGGTTCGTGAATCCGAGGCCAACCCTGCATTGTTCAATGTCGTCATATGTATTTTTACTACAAAATACAGTATTGTGAGTTTCATTAATCCCTTTTTAAATGCTTTCGCAATATATATTTTGGGACTGAGAATACATGCGCTGCTTTTATAACTGTTTTACGGAATAGACACAAGTACTTAAAACTACATTCTATGGTTGGATTATTAAACCGAATATGCCCCTTATTAGTCTGGTAATCTAAGAATTAGGGAACAGACACCCTAATTGACGCGAATCCTAAAGATAGATCTATCGGGCCCAACAAGCCCCATCCAAAGTATCAGATGCTTTAGTACTTCGAAATTTATATCATGTCCGAAGGAGGATCCCGGAATGATGGGGATATTCTTATATGTATATTGTGAATGTCGGTTACCAGGTGTTCAATCCATATGAATGATATTTTTGTCTCAATGCATGGGACGTATGTTTATGAGAAATGGAAATATGAAATCTTGTGGTCTATTAAAATTATGAAATGATTATTTATGTTAAACTAATGAACTCACCAACCTTTTGGTTGACACTTTAAAGCATGTTTATTCTCAGGCACGAAAGAAATCTTCCGCTGTGCATTTGCTCATATTAGAGATATTTTTTGGAGTCATTCATGACATATTTCAAAAGATGTTGCATTCGAGTCATTGAGTTCATCAAGATTATTATTAAGTCAATTATATTTGGATATATTATGAAATGCTTTACATGCCTGTCAACTGTCGATGTAACGAAAGTTTGTCTTTTAAAAACGAATGCAATGTTTGTAAAATTTATCATATAGAGGTCAATTACCTCGCGATGTAATCAACTGTTGTGAATCGTTTGTAATCGATATGGACTTCGTCCGGATGGATTAGGACGGGTCATCACATTACGGTCATTACGAGTTTATGGTCATGCCGTTTGGTTTAACTAATGCACCAGCTGTGTTCATGGACCTTATGAATTGAGTGTGTGGACCATACATTGACAAGTTTGTCATTGTTTTCATTGATGACATACTTATTTACTCAAAGAATGACCAAGAACACGGTGAACATTTGAGAAAGGTGTTAGAAGTATTGAGGAAGGAAGAATTGTACGCTAAGTTTTCAAAGTGTGCATTTTGGTTGGAAGAAGTTCAATTCCTCGGTCACATAGTGAACAAAGAAGGTATTAAGGTGGATCCGGCAAAGATAGAAACTGTTGAAAAGTGGGAAACCCCGAAAACTCCTAAACACATACGCCAATTTTTAGGACTAGCTGGTTACTACAGAAGGTTCATCCAAGACTTTTCCAGAATAGCAAAACCCTTGACTGCATTAACGCACAAAGGGAAGAAATTTGAATGGAAGGATGAACAAGAGAAAGCGTTTCAGTTATTGAAGAAAAAGCTAACTACGGCACCTATATTGTCATTGCCTGAAGGGAATGATGATTTTGTGATTTATTGTGACGCATTAAAGCAAGGTCTCGGTTGTGTATTAATGCAACGAACGAAGGTGATTGCTTATGCGTCTAGACAATTGAAGATTCACGAACAAAATTATACGATGCATGATTTAGAATTAGGCGCGGTTGTTTTTGCATTAAAGACTTGGAGGCACTACTTATATGGGGTCAAAAGTATTATATATACCGACCACAAAAGTCTTCAACACATATTTAATCAGAAACAACTGAATATGAGGCAGTGTAGGTGGATTGAATTGTTGAATGATTACGACTTTGAGATTCGTTACCACCCGGGGAAGGCAAATGTGGTAGCCGACACCTTGAGCAGGAAGGACAGAGAACCCATTCGAGTAAAATCTATGAATATAATGATTCACAATAACCTTACTACTCAAATAAAGGAGGCGCAACAAGGAGTTTTAAAAGAGGGAAATTTAAAGGATGAAATACCCAAAGGATCGGAGAAGCATCTTAATATTCGAGAAGACAGAACCCGGTATAGGGCTGAAAGGATTTGGGTACCAAAATTTGGAGATATGAGAGAAATGGTACTTAGAGAAGCTCATAAAACCAGATACTCAATACATCCTAGAACGGGGAAGATGTACAAGGATCTCAAGAAACATTTTTGGTGGCCGGGCATGAAAGCCGATGTTGCTAAATACGTAGGAGAATGTTTGACATGTTCTAAGGTCAAAGCTGAGCATCAAAAACCATCAGGTCTACTTCAACAACCCGAAATCCCGGAATGGAAATGGGAAAACATTACCATGGATTTCATCACTAAATTGCCAAGGACTGCAAGTGGTTTTGATACTATTTGGGTAATAGTTGATCGTCTCACCAATTCAGCACACTTCCTGCCAATAAGAGAAGATGACAAGATGGAGAAGTTAGCACGACTGTATTTGAAGGAAGTCGTCTCCAGACATGGAATACCAATCTCTATTATCTCTGATAGGGATGGCAGATTTATTTCAAGATTCTGGCAGACATTACAGCAAGCATTAGGAACTCGTCTAGACATGAGTACTGCCTATCATCCACAAACTGATGGGCAGAGCAAAAGGACGATACAAACGCTTGAAGACATGCTACGAGCATGTGTTATTGATTTCGGAAACAGTTGGGATCGACATCTACCATTAGCAGAATTTTCCTACAACAACAGCTACCATTCAAGCATTGAGATAGAGCCGTTTGAAGCACTTTATGGTAGAAAGTGCAGGTCTCCGATTTGTTGGAGTGAAGTGGGGGATAGACTGATTACGTGTGATGACCCGTCCAAATCCATCCGGACGAAGTCCATATCGATTATAAATGATTCACAACAGTTGATTACATCGCGAGGTACTTGACCTCTATATGATACATTTTACAAACATTGCATTCGTTTTTGAAAAGACAATCTTTCATTACATTGAAAATTGACGGCATGCATACCATTTCATAATATATCTAACTATAATTAACTTAATAATAATCTTGATGAACTCGACAACTCGATTGCAACATCTTTAGAAATATGTCATGAATGACTCCAAATAATATCTTTAAAATGAGCAAATGCACAGCGGAAGATTTCTTTCATACCTGAGAATAAACATGCTTTAAAGTGTCAACCAAAAGGTTGGTGAGTTCATTAGTTTAACATAAATAATCATTTCATAATTTTAATAGACCACAAGATTTCATATTTCTATTTCTCATAAACATACGTCCCATGCATAGAGACAAAATGTAACACCCTAGATTTTTTTTTAAATCACAGCGGAAGACTTAATTTACATAAATACCCTTAGTTAATTACAAATATGATTATCACAAATCATTAGTTTGTTACTTATTACAAACCACCGGTGTTACATTGAACAACTAGTTACATATTTATAAAAGTTAAGACATCAGAGTTCGACTTGTCAAACATATCGTCAACCCGACTCCCGTCCCTACCAGTACTAAGATCCAAAATCTGCAAGGGAGGAGGTGAGGGGGGTTAGCACGAGGCTAAGTGAATGGAATCATCTAACAGATCTAGCATACAATACCAACTTGTACAACTACAGCAACTACAACAATCCATAACAGGCAACTGACAACTAATAACTAGCAACTATCAACTAGCAACAATCAACTAGCAACTATGCTCCAACTAGAGACTCGGCGGCTTGTACGAGCACACGACCACTAGCTGATCAGTCTAGCGTCTACCGAAAGTCCTTACTACTGAATCCCCAGTATAGTAAATCCATACGCAGGTGATGCGTCATTCAGCACTATACTCAACAAACAGTAGCCAACTGGACCCAACCACAACAAGGTTGACCTCTCTGAGCTGAACCTAACAACAATAGGTTCCAACAGGCAACTACAACTTGTGCACACAACTGTTAAGCAACTACCACTACGAACAACTGTTCCTACGACTAGCATGGCAACTCTACGATGATCATTATTACAACATATCTACTAAGCATAGCAACTATAACAGTATAACATAGTAGCACAACTTGCTACTCTATACTACACCCGAAGATAATCCCACTCACCGATTACCAGCAATAGAAGGCACTCAGAATTCTAATCTTACTGAGCCTTCTCTTCGTCCTTATCACCTGAGAATAGACATAACACAGTCAATATACATATCTCAATCAATAGTATAATCAAATCATACTATAAACTAGGTCATAACACCATATATTCATAATTTTATGAGTCTACATCATGACTCCATTCAATAATGGCATACAGGTGCGTGCAAAACACGACATACACACTAAAACTCCTTTTCCGACCCAAAAACAGTTTGATCTAGTTTCTTAAAAGTTCACCATTGAAAAGTATTCTTTATTACGATTCTAACGATAGTTTATTCATCAAAAACGGAGTTATGTTTTGAAAGTTATGACACTGTAGCAAATAGTGACACTGTAGCAACTCGGTACTGTAGCAACTCGGTACTGTAGCAACTCGGTACTGTAGCAAAATACTGTAGCAACTGGTTCGAACACATTCGCTGATTTCGTTTTTTTTTCCAAAAACTCGATTTCTAAGTGTTTTTGACCAAATTTTAAGCACAAGAAAGTTACTAAACATATATACAACCTATTTCTAACATCAATTAAGCATAACTAACATATTTCATGAAGATTCAAGCTCAAAAACCACACTTTTTACTCAAGAACATAAAAACCCATTTAATCAAGAATCAAAGCAAGGATTCAACAAGACAAACCTGAGATGATGCTCACAATGATGCTAGAAATCAGTTTCTAAAGTCTCTTAATCCAATTTCAAGTTTAGATCAACTAGGGTTTGTGAAGGAGATAGAGATTAGGTACGGTGTTTGTTTAGAAGCTTCAAGAAAATAAGAGAAGTAGCTTAATTCTAGGTTTTATATTTAGGTTAAATACAATACCCCATCACACACGGGTATTTACCAGTTATCTGATATCTTTCGTACTTCGTTAGGAGGCCCTAACGGAGTCCAAATTCAACAAACGAACCTGTTCTGTGACCCTTGTCACAAACTGGTCTCAACTAAACAACCAAATAATTATAAACATATAATTATAAAAATCACTAATTATGCCCTACCCCAGGGTACAATGGTCATTTCATCTAGGCCCAAAATGCGGGTGTTACAAATCTACCCTCCTTAAAAGAGATTCCGTCCTCGAAATCGGGTCAACTATGGTCAATAAACCCAAAAATTGTTACTCGCACCGTCAAAACACACAGTTAACTTTATCGATCTTATCCCCGATACCGACAATATCCACCACAATTGCATAGGGAAATGAGATTCCTGGCGTCAATACACTTCCGATACCAAATAACTTGTCACAATCTCCGTCGATCAACGTCCATTAATCCACTTAAGCCCACAAATTACACAATCAAGTCAAATAATCAGAGTCAAATTCGTGTTTCTTCGCCATTCCGTATCATAAATTTCACGATCTGCCATCCAATTCAACTCTTTATACAGTCCACTTTTCCCAATTATCCAAAGCTTAGGCAATAGAATTAGTCATCATGCTAAAATCTATACCTAGGTCCACGAAATTGTCTCGTAAGTCATCAGAACTTCACAGGTTATTCGTCTCATATCCAGTCACATCACAATCCAATATAGCACAGGCCGCCTAATTTTCCTTCAGCTTCCCAGAAATTCCGTATGATTTATCACAATATACTTATGTTGGCCAGACACAAGCATATTATCCTAAATCATACCTTCATTCTGAGTTGCTCGTAACGGAAAAATTCTACTTGTCTTGATATTATGCGAGGTGTATATAAAATAGCTTTTAAATTTTAGCAGGAAATACTATTAAATACGATACAATTTTACACATGATATTTATTTATTTAGAGAATGGATATACTTAAACCTTGCTACAACACTTATAGGCAGTGTACCTAATCGTACAGTAGTGTAGTTTTTACTAAGTTCGGTTCGTTCCACAGGGAAAATCTTTAAACAAAGCTTAACGCTATATTAGTTTACTTTTATAAACATACAAATATATATAAGTAATATTATTATTATAAAGGGGGGGTTTTTACCGTTTAATGACCGGTTTGTCGATTTTAAAACTTTAGTCGCAGTTAAAACCAAATGTAAAATAATAAATAAATACAAGACTTAATTTAAAGCGTAAAGTAAATAACGATAATGAAATTGCGAATAATAAAAGTGCGATAAAATAAACTTGCGATAATTAAAAAGTACGATAATTAAAAGTGCAATTAAATACAATAACAATAAAAATGCGATAATTAGAAGTGCAATTAAATATAAAATAAAGGAAATTAAATATGAAATAAAAGAATTATGCTTATTTAAACTTCCGTAACCATGATGTTTGACGTGTTGATTTTAGTTTTATGTCCATGGGTTAATTGTCCTTTGTCCTGGATTATTTAATATGTCCGTCTGGTTTGTCCATAACAGTCCATCAGTCATAAATATAAAGTGCGAGTGTCCTCGTCAAATTATCCTTATACCCGAAGTTAAATATTCCAACTAATTGGGGACTTAAACTGTAACAAGGTTTTATTACTTTGTTTAATAATTACACCAGAATGTCGACTGAGTGTAACCCAAGGTTTTAATACTTTGTTATCAATTATGCCAAGTGTCCTTGTACATAATTTCACCCCTGTTTTAATAATTCTAGTGGCTATTAATCCATTCCCGTGTCCGGTTAAATGAACGATTATTTGTACATATAAATACCCCGCCCATCGTGTCCGATCGAGTGTATATGGTAATTTATAGGGACGCCCAATTGTAAATCTTTATATTAATATTAACAAACTATCATTTAGTTAAACAAATATAAAGCCCATTAATAGCCCATAGTCTAATTTCCACAAGTGTCGTTCTTTTGTCCAAACCCCAATTATGGTACAAAGCCCAATTACCCAATTTTAGTAATTAGCCCAACATCATGATTACTTCGAATTAAATAAGCATAATAATAACTTAGCTACGAGACATTAAATTAAAAAGGTTGAACATAACTTACAATGATTAAAAATAGCGTAGCGTTACACGGACAGAATTTCGACTTACACCCTTACAACATTTGCTAACATACCCTTATTATTAGGATTAAAATTAAAATTAAAATTAAAATATAAATTATAAATATAAATATTACGTATATAGATAGAGAGATTGATGGATATTGGATGAAAAATTGATCAGAATTCGTTGGGCTTTATAGGGAGTTTTAGTTTTTGGGGCTCCGCGACTCGCGGCCCATTCCTTCTTCAAACTCCGCGAGTCGCGGAGTTTGTAATTACAGCTCACTCCATTTTGGCTCTTTGTTTACCGACGGTTTATTATATAAATATAATATATATATATATATATATATATATATATATATATATATATATATATATATATATATATATATATATATATATATATATATATATATATATATATATAAAATTTATATAATTAATTATATATTATATTATATTTATATACATAGTTAACTTGTAATTTTTAGTCCGTTGCGTCGAGCGTTGAGAGTTGACTCTGGTCCCGGTTCCGGATTTTTGAACGTCCTTGCGTACAATTTAATATCTTGTACTTTGCGTTTTGAATCTTGTACTCTTGTAATTTCGAGACGTTTCTTATCAATAATTGGAACCTCTTTGATTGTCTTTTGTACTTTTGAGCTTTTTGGTCGTTTGCGTCTTCAATTCGTTGAATCTGTCTTTTGTCTTCACCTTTTTTTATTTAAACGAATATCACTTGTAAATAGAACAATTGCAACTAAAAGCTTGTCTTTCTTGAGGAATAATGCTATGAAATATATGTTCGTTTTTAGCATTATCAAATATTCCCACACTTGAGCGTTGCTTGTCCTCAAGCAATATCGTCTTGAAATACTAGAATCACTTCTTTATTCTTCACACTTTGTACATCAGTGATTTCTATACGGCGGTATAAACAATGGTAGTAACGATATGGTTTACAGTCCCACATGACTATAAAAATTTAGATCCATTAAGGAAATTGGATCTTTATGAAAACATTTGATCTTTTGAAAATTAAATCTAGTTTTTACCCTAGATAAGTTTTCCAGAATAACCCTTCACCGGTGTTTGCAAAATATTTTTGTGGGTTTGGTGGGTTTCAGATTTGAAAATTTTAGCTCAAAACTTATGGTTTTGTGTCACCCACTTGCTAACCTTGTATTTAGAAAGCAACACGTCCAGTTTACTTGTCCCGTATATTACCTTTTCGGTAAACTACCGTCCGGTTGTAAAGGAAAGCGTTGAACAAGCAACTGTGAAGGCAATGTCCCCTGACATGCTTTTAATTATGGTCTATAACGTGTCAGACGCAATTACTATCCTTGGTAGGAGCAATAGTAAAGCTCACCCTTATAATTTGTAGGTTTGGCACAAGGTCCTGTCTTTGACCACTATGCAACCACCGTTCTTACGGTTGACACCCGATTTGGTTCAGGTGACCTAATGAATTCCAGGTGAATTCCTAGGATTTTACGTTCAATGGTAATGAACGCATTGAAAATGGGTTTTTAGAAAACAAATCGGTTTGTAATTTTGATCAAAATATTTTCTCGTTCAGGCTCGAGTTTAGATATCATTGAATTCCATGAGTTTGTAATTCTCAATCTTTAAGGTCAATCTCAAGGATTGAGTAATATCAGGCTTAAAAGCTGATTTTTGATCTTTTAAGGAGATTATCCTTTCTGGGGATCTGATTCATTAGTCTTATCCAGCTAATTTGCATGGTGCCCCCTCATTGTACGAGATAAATCCTTCTCATGGTTAGGATAAATCTGACCACTTGGCGACCCTGTTTGTAACGACCCGGAAATTTCCGACCAAATTTAAACTCTAATCTCTATATGGTTCCGACACGATAAGCAAAAACCCTAAAGTTGACCCGCACTTTTTCGATCGTTCTATACATATAAGATTAATATTTACATAAATTAAACCTTACCAACATGATAAGAAATCCAAATTGTTGAGACTTATGTTTTCGAAAAGAGTTTTACACAACGTTTGACCGTCTAGTTTGACCGATGATATCACGAACTATACAATATATGATAATTATACGTTTGTGTATATATATGTATATATACATATTTAACATGATCTAAGAATGTTTTAATATCTCATTTTGTATTAATAACAATAAGTTATAAGTATATTTTGAAACTACTAACTTAAGTTTTCAAAACGATAACCATACGTAACGTTATTTGACTTAAATACTTATGACCTATAATGTTTATACATATATCGTATAAGTAATGTATTTAATCACTTTTAAAGACTTAAATACATAAAACAATATAAGTATATTTACAAAAGATAGCTATATTTGAATCCTCGTTCCGTTTTCTCAAAGATTTCTATACGTATACCTAGGGTATATGTACCCGTATCATACGCAGCTTCTAGATGTATTTACTATTGGTATATACCAATAAAAATCTGCTCCTTAGCAGCCTTAAATGATTAAGAAACATGTGGAACCAACCATTTGTCAAGTAGCATGAATTATTTAGCAAGAAAACAAAGTTAGGTATTTTTTTTTCCTTTATAACCTAAAAATGTTTTTATGCATGCACACCATTTCTTCACCCCATTTTCTTATACTTACACTTCCATTTCTCTCTCAAAATACTCTTAACTTCATACTTGATCATCTCCAAGCATTTTCCCCATCATTTAGCTTCAAAAACCTTACTTAAACACCATAAGAAAACCATACAAAAACACTTCAAGAAATCCTTCCAAGAACACAAACTTACTTCCAATCTTTCATCCAATTCCATCACCCTTTTGGTTCTAGCTTTTTACTCCTCTTTTACAGAAACCTTGTCCAAGGAACTTGAGGTAGTATCTATGTTCATAACCTTATTCGATTCATATATATATAGCTATCATATTTTGTGGTATACAATTTTAACAACAAGAACATAGTTTGAAAGTTTTCAAACTTGTTTGCAAACTAAATAGATCCTTCTAACTTAACTTTTAAAATACTTCAAGACCTGTAATATAACTTAAATATATGCTAACTTAACAAGGTATAACTTGGTTTTTCAAAGAATATCTTAAAAACTGTTTTTACGACGTCGGAGTGTAACCGGGGACTGTTTTGGGTTGGATAATTAAAAACTATCTTAAACTTTGAATTGGAGGTTTATGTTCTGGAAAAATGATTTTTACTATAAATATGTTAACACATAGAAATTTCATGATTTAATTCACAGTATAAGTATTTTTAGAAAAATGGTCATTAAGTGTTATTTTTTTGTAACAAAAATGTTTAACTTCATAAGTTTCACTAAATTTTCACCTATGCCGTGTGATTTTGAATACAAACCAAGGTATTTTCAGTTCATAGTCTTAAAGAGGGACTCGATCCAAGGAGATGGCAAGTTGAATCAACGAAAACGGATTTGTAACGAAGAAACTATGACCGAAACAAAATTGGTTATCCTAGACTTGTTTAACTTCGGGATTAATTGGGAAAAATTAAATAAATCACATATTTCTAAGATAACATGATATTTTATATATATGTACTTATAATTCAATTTTATATGGTTCAGGATCACCCGTAAACAACACGAGAAGATTAATCATAAGATCCCATGTTTGTACGCAACACGTCATTTGACAACACCGGTACTTTATGTACGCAACACGTCATTTGACAACACCGGTACCGTGGGTCAAGATTAATCTCGACCAATACATATATGATGGGGTTTTATTTATTTCGTTGGAGGTTTTATTTATTTCATTGCGGGTATATTAAACATCTAAAAATGAACCATTAAAATTGAATTACTAACAACGAGCTGCTAACTACGGACTAAGGAATTATTCAAAGTATTAAAAGTATAACAAGTATATATATGTGACGTTTGTTTAAAAAGAAAAGGTATTGATATATTATATATGGATAGGTTCGTGATATCAACCGGAGACCAAGTCAAATTATATATATCTTCAAGACGAAAGTGAGTATATAGTCCCACTTTTAAACTCTAAATATTTCGGGATAAGAATACATGTATTTTATGTTTTACGTTATGGACACAAGTAACTGAAAAATATATTCTACGTTGAGTTGTACCACTGGCATACTTCCCTGTAGCTTGGTAACTAATATTTACAGCGGTATTGTAAACGCGAATCCTGTTGATAGATCTATCGGGCCTGACAACCCCAACCGGACTGGACGACCAGTATTCAACGGTTGCACAGTACTTCGTTTCGTGACTACACTTGGTACAGTGTAGTAAGATTTCATATTAAAGGGAATATGCGACGTGATTAATTGTTAAGTATGGTTACCAAGTGCTCAACCACTTAGAATATTTTTATTAAAATGTTTATATATGAAATCTTGTGGTCTATATTTATATCGCTGTCGACATTAAACCTATATCTCACCAACTTTATGTTGACATTTTAAAGCATGTTATTCTCATGTATGAATTAAGTCTTCCGCTGTGCATTATCTCGTACTAAGGATACTACTTGAGGCCATTAAGGACTTATATCATAAGGCGTTGCATTCGAGTCATTGAAGTTCATAGAGACTATTATTAAGTAAATGGCGGTTTAGGTCATTTGAATATTATGAAATGTCAGGCGAATATGTCAATTATGGATGTAACTATAGATTGTCTTTTAAGAATAAATGCAACGTTTGTAAGATGTATCATATAGAGGGCAAGTACCTCGCAATGTTATCAACTATTGTAATTCGTTTGTAATCAATATGGACAACGTCCGGATGATTAGTTTCGGATCCTTTCAGTTGGTATCAGAGTGTTGGTCTTAGTGAACCAGGCCTTGCATTAGTGTGTCTAACTAGTAGTTGTTAGGATACATTAAGTGAGTCTGGACTTTGACCGTGTCTGCCTGTCAAAAGTTTTGCTTATCAATCCTAGTCGGAAATCATCTGCTTATCATTCTTAGGGAACTGCCTGCTTATCATTCTTAAGTCTAGACACGTCTTACTGCATTTAGTGCATCGATAGTGTATAGACAAAATTCATATCCTAGCGTATCTGTTACTATAGACATTGCCTGACGTATTTCAAAGATTCTCCGTAATTCATGGGATTTTGATATTATATATACATATGTAAATTATGTATTGAAGAGTACCAAACCCAACTCCTATAATCTATTCCAAACCAAAAATTCATTTCTCCGACCATACAAGATGGATTCTTCATCCAGCTCAAATTCCTCCGACTTCGATAGCTTCGCCGATATGGATTTCCATTCGAGCTCCGAGAACAGCGTTACCGGAATGGATCAACCAATTTCCCATCATCTATTCTGGATGAATTGGGGATGGGTTCGTAATATACTAAATTTCTGGAGGCAAGAAGAAGGTGATCCATTCCATCCACCAAATTGTCCTCTTAACGATGAACCTGAAGCACTTACCGGCGAACCTATTCGAAACACCATTTTCTCGCTCATTTCTAGAGTATCTCGTCATGATTACATACTATCCCATATTTCAAATCTTGTTCATTCGCTCGTTCCAACCGTCAATCATCCCGGTATAATAGAAGAAGTCAACGAACTCCGTGCTCGGGTAGTGGTTTTGGAGAATATGGTGCGAAGGTTACAAACACCAACAGCAGCACCAGCAGCATAATCCGTACTACCATCGTCAACGCCGACAGTACCTTTATCACCCCAATCACAACCGCGCCTTAAATCTCAACATCACAATCTGTATCTCGAATATCAACATCACACGACTCAATATCTGTACTTCGAGTATGATCTTCGTTCTATATATCGTTTTACATCGATTATCTTCGCTTTACGTATCGTATGACGATTATGTAATTTCTAAAGTCTTAGAGATTATGTAACCTAGAATTAACGATAAATCAAATGAGTTTAATATCTTATTGACTCATTAAATCTATGATTATCTCTGAAGAAAATATATATGCAAGTATATTTTCATAAAGATAGTAATTAAAAATTCCTTCGTACAAACTATTAATGATGAAAATATTTTAACGGGTGGGTAGTACCCGAGGAATATTTAGAATTCACATTAATAAGTTATATTGTACATTCTTGAATCTGATTCAACGGTTATCTATTATCTTACTTACAACCACTGATATTCGTATCCGCTCACCCCAGAATAACCATTTTCAATCAAATTTCATATTCGGATTTTGACCTACCAGAATCCAACAAGTGGCATAAAGAAGAAAACATTGGACAAAATAAAAAAAAAAATTGTTAGAAACACACGATTTAACTAATTAAAAATCTATTAAGGATTCCACGCTAACTGTTCCGGCTAACTCTGGACAATTAAAATGAATTAAAATGTTGATTGTAACATATGAAGCTAAACAATTCTTCAAGCTTGCCACTTGATTTTATCTTAAACCTCATTCGTAACTTGACGATTACAATTCGCATTCAAATCCTTTCATGATTCCTGAAAACACCTCGACCGAGAAGTTGAACCCGCCGCACCTTGCCTACGGAATGAAGATTTATACATACAGTTATACACCTGAAGAACTCTCGAACCCAAATTCATAATTTAACACATAACGTATTGAATCCTTTGCCATTTATTAGCAAGAACAACCCTACAATTCCTTTTCAAGAAGCTAATTTTGTCACAGCTCCACTTCGACTTTTCAGTGAGATTATTTCTATTATAATCATGATATTTATACCTTGTCCTTTCGCCGTCATTACCGGAAAACCTTTTATATCCCTCGACAACATCAACAGGTGCACCAGCAGATCGTTATCCTTTTGGCGAAATCAACAATCAGTATTTTGAAAATCTCGCGGAACTTCTTCCATCATATCTATAATGTCTATCCCTAAGAATTTCATAATCTGAACGTGAAGTTTCTGAAAAACACCCGGGACTATGAAATAGTTCTTGAAATGCTAACGAAGCAGCAAAAACTGTAAACGACTTTAACGGTCAAAAGTTTGATGACAAAGAATAGTAAGGTGGTAAAGCTGAAAAAAAAAAAAATTTGGAACTAGAAAACGGATGAAGCAAAGTATGAAAGAGGCTGTGGATAAATCACAGGGACTGAACCTGCTCTCAAAGAATACAAACGATTCCGTACCTGCTGAAACCGTCAGTAAGAACCCTACTCTTTATTCAAAACCTTGCCCGGATGATATTTTTCATCATCATCTTATCTTAGATATTATAAGATATCTTCATATCATTCGTTATACATATTTTTCATATTTCTGGAGATATTTTTACAACTATTCCTATCTGCGATCATTTATCTCTCCGTAACATCTGCGTTACAATATAAAAGAAACTGTGTTAATTTCTAAATTCTGAAACCTCCGAGATTAAAATATAAATGATTTGAAGTAGTGTTGGGAACTGATGCATGAATTAGTATAATATAATGAAACTTGATCATCTTCATTATATTACAGTAAGTCATGTTAAGTTTCTAATGGAATGTGATGATTCACAGTACCGTCATCATGTGCCATGTTACACGGCTCTTACATTCTATCAAGTCTCCAAACATATTAGAACGTATCACCTTGATAGTTCTATTTTTCCGGAATATTCGAGTAATTTAACGAATCAAGATCGTGCCATTACAATTTCATTCTAAAACCAATAGCTAGGTTCATTCCAAATTTCCTACCTACGAATTTCGGACCATTGTTCGCTTGGCTCGAGGACAGGAAGAAGAAACGAAGGGACAAAACCTCAGAATAGAAATAGGAACATAAACCACAGCAAATAAGAGAGAGCATTAACTGTGGATGACAATGATTTTAAGGGACGGGAGTAGGAACATCGAAATATAAGGGAAGGTATAAAACCTTACAACAACCCCGAAACTACAAACCGTGCATATCAATACGTATTGCAACGTAAAGGCACGGGAGAATTAAAAACATTATAATTCCAAGAAAAGGATAAAAGAGAATAGATTCTTCTGGTGATAGATGAAAAAGAAGAATGAAAGATATGAAAGTTAGAAATATAACAAGGATTAGAATGGGATGGAGCATATTAGCGAATGTCTTAAAGTAGGAACTAAAGAGAAAGAATAGAAGATGTGGGAAGAAAGAAAGGGAAGGAGGTAAATTTATAGTGAAATATTCGACAAAGAAATCAAAACAGATTGCCGCGTTAAATCAAAGAAGATCCTGATCGCCGCAAAACTAAATCTTATTACATAAGATTTTCTTTAAAACCCTTAAATCCCGGAAATCGATCATAATCACGTCATCGGTTACAACAATTCTATATTTACTCATTTCACTCTTTTGTGATAGCTTCGCTCGTGCGTCTCACATAACCGAATCGTTTTATCTAAATCTTTCAATAATGATAAAATTTCATTATTACCTCATATTCGTCATGAAAACATTCCTATTGTTATTTATGACAACCTCTACCAAATTTCGAGGACGAAATTTCTTTAACGGGTGGGTACTGTAACGACCCGGAAATTTCCGACCAAATTTAAACTCTAATCTCTATATGGTTCCGACACGATAAGCAAAAACCCTAAAGTTGACCCGCACTTTTTCGATCGTTCTATACTTATAAGATTAATATTTACATAAATTAAACCTTACCAACATGATAAGCAATCCAAATTGTTGAGACTTATGTTTTCGAAAAGAGTTTTACACAACGTTTGACCGTCTAGTTTGACCGATGATATCACGAACTATACAATATATGATAATTATACGTTTGTGTATATATATGTATATATACATATTTAACATGATCTAAGAATGTTTTAATATCTCATTTTGTATTAATAACAATAAGTTATAAGTATATTTTGAAACTACTAACTTAAGTTTTCAAAACGATAACCATACGTAACGTTATTTGACTTAAATACTTATGACCTATAATGTTTATACATATATCGTATAAGTAATGTATTTAATCACTTTTAAAGACTTAAATACATAAAACAATATAAGTATATTTACAAAAGATAGCTATATTTGAATCCTCGTTCCGTTTTCTCAAAGATTTCTATACGTATACCTAGGGTATATGTACCCGTATCATACGCAGCTTCTAGATGTATTTACTATTGGTATATACCAATAAAAATCTGCTCCTTAGCAGCCTTAAATGATTAAGAAACATGTGGAACCAACCATTTGTCAAGTAGCATGAATTATTTATCAAGAAAACAAAGTTAGGTATTTTTTTTTTCCTTTATAACCTAAAAACGTTTTTATGCATGCACACCATTTCTTCACCCCATTTTCTTATACTTACACTTCCATTTCTCTCTCAAAATACTCTTAACTTCATACTTGATCATCTCCAAGCATTTTCCCCATCATTTAGCTTCAAAAACCTTACTTAAACACCATAAGAAAACCATACAAAAACACTTCAAGAAATCCTTCCAAGAACACAAACTTACTTCCAATCTTTCATCCAATTCCATCACCCTTTTGGTTCTAGCTTTTTACTCCTCTTTTACAGAAACCTTGTCCAAGGAACTTGAGGTAGTATCTATGTTCATAACCTTATTCGATTCATATATATATAGCTATCATATTTTGTGGTATACAATTTTAACAACAAGAACATAGTTTGAAAGTTTTCAAACTTGTTTGCAAACTAAATAGATCCTTCTAACTTAACTTTTAAAATACTTCAAGACCTGTAATATAACTTAAATATATGCTAACTTAACAAGGTATAACTTGGTTTTTCAAAGAATATCTTAAAAACTGTTTTTACGACGTCGGAGTGTAACCGGGGACTGTTTTGGGTTGGATAATTAAAAACTATCTTAAACTTTGAATTGGAGGTTTATGTTCTGGAAAAATGATTTTTACTATAAATATGTTAACACATAGAAATTTCATGATTTAATTCAAAGTATAAGTATTTTTAGAAAAATGGTCATTAAGTGTTATTTTTTTGTAACAAAAATGTTTAACTTCATAAGTTTCACTAAATTTTCACCTATGCCGTGTGATTTTGAATACAAACCAAGGTATTTTCAGTTCATAGTCTTAAAGAGGGACTCGATCCAAGGAGATGGCAAGTTGAATCAACGAAAACGGATTTGTAACGAAGAAACTATGACCGAAACAAAATTGGTTATCCTAGACTTGTTTAACTTCGGGATTAATTGGGAAAAATTAAATAAATCACATATTTCTAAGATAACATGATATTTTATATATATGTACTTATAATTCAATTTTATATGGTTCAGGATCACCCGTAAACAACACGAGAAGATTAATCATAAGATCCCATGTTTGTACGCAACACGTCATTTGACAACACCGGTACTTTATGTACGCAACACGTCATTTGACAACACCGGTACCGTGGGTCAAGATTAATCTCGACCAATACATATATGATGGGGTTTTATTTATTTCATTGGGGGTTTTATTTATTTCATTGCGGGTATATCAAACATCTAAAAATGAACCATTAAAATTGAATTACTAACAACGAGCTGCTAACTACGGACTAAGGAATTATTCAAAGTATTAAAAGTATAACAAGTATATATATGTGACGTTTGTTTAAAAAGAAAAGGTATTGATATATTATATATGGATAGGTTCGTGATATCAACCGGAGACCAAGTCAAATTATATATATCTTCAAGACGAAAGTGAGTATATAGTCCCACTTTTAAACTCTAAATATTTCGGGATAAGAATACATGTATTTTATGTTTTACGTTATGGACACAAGTAACTGAAAAATATATTCTACGTTGAGTTGTACCACTGGCATACTTCCTTGTAGCTTGGTAACTAATATTTACAGCGGTATTGTAAACGTGAATCCTGTTGATAGATCTATCGGGCCTGACAACCCCAACCGGACTGGACGACCAGTATTCAACGGTTGCACAGTACTTCGTTTCGTGACTACACTTGGTACAGTGTAGTAAGATTTCATATTAAAGGGAATATGCGACGTGATTAATTGTTAAGTATGGTTACCAAGTGCTCAACCACTTAGAATATTTTTATTAAAATGTTTATATATGAAATCTTGTGGTCTATATTTATATCGCTGTCGACATTAAACCTATATCTCACCAACTTTATGTTGACATTTTAAAGCATGTTATTCTCAGGTATGAATTAAGTCTTCCGCTGTGCATTATCTCGTACTAAGGATACTACTTGAGGCCATTAAGGACTTATATCATAAGGCGTTGCATTCGAGTCATTGAAGTTCATAGAGACTATTATTAAGTAAATGGCGGTTTAGGTCATTTGAATATTATGAAATGTCAGGCGAATATGTCAATTATGGATGTAACTATAGATTGTCTTTTAATAATAAATGCAACGTTTGTAAGATGTATCATATAGAGGGCAAGTACCTCGCAATGTTATCAACTATTGTAATTCGTTTGTAATCAATATGGACAACGTCCGGATGATTAGTTTCGGATCCTTTCACTGTTTAATGCTGAGGTCCGTGGATTTCCTGCTGATTTTAGTGATGACTTTTCTAGGTTTTTCGTCAACCTACAGTTGGTCTGGACGACAACTTCCTGACCTAAATCAAGAAGCGCGTTTCTTTTTCGGAAGACTTTACTTCCTTTTAATGATGGAATTGATTCATCGTGTAGATCCATCTCTTCTTTTCTTTCATCGGGTAAAACAGTTTAGTTTAGTCCAAAGCAAAAGTATTTTCAGTTATTTGTACAAAAATATGTGACATATGTTTTGAATAACTTGGAGAATTTTCCCACACTTGGCTTTTATTTTCCTTTTTATTGTCCTCTATTCCATTTTAAATGAATTTTAACATTTTGGTTTGTTTATCAATTTATGTCCTTTCCGAGGTAACAATAATTTCGGTGTTAAAACCTAGTTTTATCATTCATAAATATGTATAAACATGATTTTGAGTTCATTTAATTAAAAATTTTGAAAAATTTTACTAGAATTGGGTAGTCAGTATATAAGACTAGGGCTGTTCTTTATTATCAGAGAGCACTAGATTCTAATACAACTACTACTTTACTAGTATTTCTAATGGTAACCAAGTGTATAAAGTAAAAATTTTAAAATCCGAAAGAATTTAACCCCTTCCCACACTTAAGATCTTGCAATGCCCTCATTTGCAAGAAATCAGTAACAATTTAAATTATTGAGGGTGATTTGTGTGAAAATGATTAAATTTTACCAAAGTTTCCAAACATATTTGTGTTTGTTTGCTGAATGATAAATGGTGCACATCATTTGTTCATTCCGTCTTGTTGTTATTTCACATATATTTTGCATCTTGTCGTCAAAATTAGTTGCTTTTGCTGAACTTAATGCCAGTCTTTGAAAATGCGTTGTTTTACCCTGTTGTGTACATAAGATAAACTGCATACATATATACATATTTTTGAAGTTTGGTATATTACCCCACATTCAAAAATTATTAAAATCTAAGAATAAAAGTTAGAAAATTATAAAAACTATTACAATATTAAATAAGTATTAAACGTATCAACATTACAAATTACAAAATAAATAAAACTAAGTAGACTAGGGATGATACTGATACCAGTAGGGGTTCCATGCATAACCATAGGTGCTATAAAATGCTTCGGATGGGTTATACGTAGGATACGGTCGTTGAATCTCTATAGACCAGGGAGGGAATATGGGCGATGGAGTAGGAATATAGTTTCTACCTATATGTTGGCAATAAGCTATAATTTGGTTTTGATGAACTTGCCAATCTTCAAATGCTCTATGTCTAGCATTTTCGTACTCCTGTGAAGCTATAAACCTTTGCATTTCTTGCATTTCATTTCCCCCTCCTACATTACCTTGCTGTTGGTTTCTCTCAACCTGTGGATGTCTACAATGGTATTGTACTGCGGCGTTATTTCGCCTCTTCAAAACTTTCGCACCATGGTATACATTTAAACCTATTGTATCGCGGGGTTCTGGTTCTTCGACTAATAATCCCCCCCGACTTATATCCACACCGAGATATTCAGCAATCAAAGTAATAAATATACCACCTCCTATTATGCTATGCGGTCTCATCCCCTAACCATAGCTGATAAATAATAACCCACACAATAAGGTATACTTACAGCGCTTTGTGGGTCTCGAATACACATATGGTAAAACAAATCCTGTTCATTTACCTTTTCCTTGTTCTTACCTCTTTGTGTAATCGAATTAGCTAAAAACCTATGAATTACTCTTAATTCAGCTCTATCTATATCCAAATAAGAGTAATTTCCCCCTTTGAATCGGTGATGGCTTGTCATTTGACTCCATACACCATGTGTATCAAAATTTTCATCTATCTTTCTACCATTTAGTATCAACCCTCTACAATCGGCAGATGCTAACTCCTCATGCGTATATATACGTAAAGCCTGAGCCATGTCTAGTAAAGACATGTGGCGCATCGAACCTCCTAACAAAAATCTAATAAAAGATCGATCGGTTAAACTAGCTACCCGATCATTTAATTCTATACTACACAACAATTCTTCACACCATACTTTATATACAGGTCTACGCATGGTGAATAAACGTACCCAGTCGTTAAAAGTAGAATTACCATACCTCTGTGCAAGTAATTCCCTAATTGGCCCGGCCAATTCTACAGCTTCTAATGGTCCCCATTCTATGACCCTAGGTACCTCAACAACTTTATAATGAAGAGTATGCAAACCCCTTTGGTATTTTGGATAATCTATCCAAAGTTTGTCAAATCTCAGGTTCGGGTGCAAATCTTCCAAGTGCATATCAGAAAATGTCATGACTGGATGAGGTATATCTTGTTTGTAGTAGTTATCCACCTCCTGTTGTTCCGCATTCTCAGCAGGAGCATTGCGAGCTTGGGATGAAGATTCACCCCTTTCAGTCTGCAAAACACATCAAACACAATTTTTGTGCATCCAAATATGCATTAGTGTCAGCAAAATCATCAATCAAAATAATTACAATGACATGATCAATTTATATCAAACTTAAGCTCATTTTCATATTTTCATCAAATCTACACTTTTTCAAATAAGCATATACGAAAATGTTCGCCAAGTTCATAAGCATTCAACTCAAATAACATGTCAAAATAATCATTACTAGTAATTAAACAAGTTTCAAATGGCATTATCTCTCAAAAATCAAGTTCATGAATTTTAGACTTGAAAAAGTCCACTTTAATTCTCAAAATCATGTTTAGGCTCAAAGTTTGGATCATTTAACTACCTAAACATGTCTACTTAATTTAGCAACAATTCATGACAAAAATCGGCCATAACCTGTTTATATCAAAAAGCCCCAAATTTGCTCAAGAACACAAACCCTAGATTACTCAAAATTTAAAGTTTAAGGCATCTAATCATGTTAAATAGCATCAATCTAGGTTATACAAGCATAATATATAAACAATTTAAGCATAATTACACTAAAAAGCATCAAAATCAAATTGGGTATAAAATTGCTCAAGAACACTAATTTTCGGATTAAATGGTGTTTAGGTGTAGAAATTTACCGTTTTTCTTGAGTAATTCCTTGATAGCATCCTTCTTAACATGATTTTAGTAAAAGATTTGATGATTAACGGTTAAAAATTGTGATTTCGGGGGTGTTTTTTCGGGTTTTTGCGGGTTTTATCGCAGTGTTTTCGTGGGTGTGGGTTGGGGACTGATCAGTTCTGCCCCTTTTTTTTTTCGGTATTTTTGGAACTCCGCGAGTCGCGGTGTTTTTCCCTTTCAAACTCCGCGAGTCGCGGAGTTTGTATATTTTTTTTTTACACAAACCTTAACTTGTAAAACAAATATAAAATAAATTTGAAATTTTGTTTTCCTTTGTTTTAGGACGAGGTCGTTTCGGATCGATATCCTAGTCCGTCCTTCGACAAAATTTTAAAATTTGTCTTTTTCAAACGATTGTTTTAAAAGCTTAGATTTTTTTTTTTTTTAGTTTTTTAATGTTTTTGGCATACTTTAATTCAATAAGATTAAAAATAATGATAATAAAAGTTCTCGTCCCTCCCTCGGGTAAAGCAATTTCGGTTTAACGACCTAGTCTTCAACTTACGACGAATTTTAAAAATCATATTTTTAACTTAATGAGATAAAGTAAATTTTTGTTTTTAAATTCACACAACTTAAATATAAAATTCAAAATTAATATTAAAAATTCACACCAAACTTAAAATTTGAAATGCCTAAAATTAAAAATTCATATTTTAAAAATTAAAAATTCACACCAAACTTAATTTAAAAATTCATATTATAAATTCACACCAAACTTATATTAATTTTTCAAATATTTACAATTTTAAATATATTTTTTTATAAAGTTTACAATATTAATTTAAGATTTATAAATTAATTTTAAAAACATGGTAAAAATAAAATTAAAAATCTTTTTGGCTTTTTATCCCACTTTAATCAATCAAATATTATCAAAAATATGCGCCCTCTTTTCGGTAAAGTAATTTCGGTTCCATGACCTAATTTAACTCATGACGAATTTTTAAAATATTTTGGGTTGATTGATTAAAGATATTTATACCTTAAGAATAAACGTTAAATTTCGCAGTGATGTAATAAATTTTTGAATGATATCAATAATTTCGGTCGCCAAACCTAATTTTATTCAATACCAATTTAATACTTTATAGCGAACAAATTAGCGTTTATTATCAAAAGGTTAAAAATAAAAATAAAAAAATAAAAACTGTACAAACATACCTGTGAAATAGATTTCTTAGTTATATGATCTATCCCATTCATAAGATAATCGGTTTAATTGGTTTTCCATGGCTACATAGGCGTAACCTCGAGCATTCAGCGTTTTTTCTTCTAAACATATGAACGGTCCGTCTCTGCATAAAGTAACAAATTCGGTATTTGAATAGGTTTGATTATTTGAACATTTACCTCCATGTGACCATTTTCCGCATTTGTGACATCTTTCTAGGTGTCGTGCTCTTCTTTTCGCTGCGGATTTTGATTTTACTTTACCAAATTGTAATTTATTATCTTCGCATCTGGATTCTTTTCTTACTCCGTCCAATCTTTCTCTGATTACTGATACTATTTCACTCGGAAGTGTGTCATTATTACGTTTAGTGATCAAAGCGTGTAGCATTAGACCATGGTTTAATTCATAGGCAGTCTTCATTTTGTAAAAACCTAAAAAAATAAAAATTCAGAATGGGGGGAGAAGACTAGTTCTTTAGGGTCTGCTAGGGAAAGACCGTTCGGGTTCCATTTTCGAGAACTACACGAAAACAGACAATCTAACTCTAACAGAAATACATAAACCCCCTATACTTAGTTAGCTGTGGTATCGAAATTGTGATTAACTTCATTGTCTTCTTCCATCGGACCATGTATGTAATGTTTAACTCTGTGACCATTAACTTTAAATTCAATCCCATTTGAATTTATTAATTCTATCGTTCCGTATGGGAAAACTCTTTTGACTATGAATGGTCCAGACCATCTTGATTTCAATTTTCCAGGAAATAGCTTGAATCGTGAATTGAAAAGAAGAACTCTGTCTCCTTCGTTAAATTCTTTTGAACTTCTGATTCTTTTATCATGCCATTTCTTCGTTCTTTCTTTATAGATTAACGAATTTTCGTATGCTTCATGTCTTAATTCTTCTAATTCATTTAGTTGACTTAATCGTAGACGTCCGGCTTCATGTAAATCAAGATTACATGTCTTCAAAGCCCAAAATGCTTTGTGTTCAATTTCTACTGGAAGATGACATGCTTTTCCATAAACAAGTCTAAAAGGTGTGGTTCCAATTGGAATTTTGTAGGCTGTTCTAAAAGCCCAGAGTGCATCCTCCAATTTAATGGACCATTCCTTCGGATTTGATCCTATGGTTTTCTCTAGAATACGTTTTAAAGCTCGGTTGGTATTTTCAACTTGTCCATTTGTTTGTGGATGATAAGCAGTGGAGATTTTATGAGTTACTCCATATCTTTTAAGAACTTTCTCAAGTTGATTATTACAGAAATGAGTACCCCGATCACTTATTAAAGCTTTCGGTGTTCCAAACCTTGCAAAAAGACGTTTTAAAAAGTTGACTACAACTCGTGCATCGTTAGTTGGGAGAGCTTGTGCTTCCGCCCATTTAGATACATAATCAATGGCTACGAGTATATATAGATTATTATGAGATTTTGGAAATGGACCCATAAAGTCAATACCTCAAATGTCAAATACTTCACATACTTGGATGACATCTTGTGGCATTTCATCACGTTGACTTATTTTTCCGGCCCTTTGACAAGCATCACAGGATTTGCAAAGAAGGTGTGCGTCTTTGTAAATTGTAGGCCAATAGAATCCAGCATCATAAACTTTTCTTGCTGTTAGTTGAGGCCCATAATGCCCTCCTGTTGGTCCTGTGTGACAATGGTTTAAAATTTTACTAGCTTCATCTCCGAATACACATCGGCGTATTATTCCATCGGGACAACTTTTAAACAGATGTGGATCTTCCCAAAAATAGTGTTTTATATCACTGAAGAATTTCTTTCGTTTTTGGTACTATAATCCTTTTTCAAGGAATCCACAAACTAAGTAGTTTGCATAGTCTGCAAACCATGGAATTTCTTTATAATCTATTTTCAATAGATATTCATCAGGAAATTTGTCTTGTATGGCCGATTCATTTAGAACTTCTAATTCGGGATTTTCAAGACGAGAAAGATGATCAGCGGCGAGATTTTCTGCTCCTCTTTTATCTCGGATTTCAATATCGAACTCTTGTAAGAGTAAGATCCAACGGATTAATCTTGGTTTAGCATCTTGTTTTGAAAATAGGTATCTAAGAGCAGAATGGTCGGTATAAACCACCGTTTTTGC
The DNA here is from genome assembly GCF_046630445.1 of Rutidosis leptorrhynchoides. Taxonomy (NCBI): domain Eukaryota; kingdom Viridiplantae; phylum Streptophyta; class Magnoliopsida; order Asterales; family Asteraceae; genus Rutidosis; species Rutidosis leptorrhynchoides. The sequence goes on along the minus strand of NC_092338.1, from coordinate 84,310,625 downwards.
TAGAACGAGATATGATCGAAATTTGTCAAAAGCAAAGACAATAGTAAGGAGTTCTTTTTCAGTAGTTGTATAGTTCGTTTGTGCTCCTTATAACGTCTTACTAGCGTAATATATAGGTTGAAATCGTTTTTCAATCCTTTGTCCTAAAACGGCTCCCATTGCAAAATCACTTGCATCGCACATTAGTTCAAATGGTAGATTCCAATTTGGTGTTATCATGATCGGCGCATTAGTGAGTTTCTCTTTAAGAATATTAAAAGATTTGATACACTCATATGAAAAGATGAATGGAGCATCCTTTTCTAGGAGTTTATTCATAGGAGTGGCAATTTTAGAAAAATCTTTTATGAAACGTCGGTAAAAACCGGCATGCCCTAGAAAACTCCTAACTCCTCTAACATTGGTGGGATGTGGAAGTTTAGCAATTACATCTACTTTAGCTCTATCCACTTCAATTCATTCTTTTGAAATTTTATGTCCAAGAACGATGCCATCTTTAACCATGAAATGGCATTTCTCCCAATTAAGTACTAGATTTGATTGTTCGCATCTAATAAGCATTCGTTCAAGATTAGCTAGACATGTTTCAAATGTATCACCGAAGACTGAAAAGTCATCCATGAAAACTTCCATGCATTCTTCTATCATGTCATGAAAAATCGCCATCATACAACTTTGAAAGGTTGCAGGGGCGTTACAAAGTCCAAATGGCATGCGTTTGTAAGCAAAAGTACCATAAGGGCACATGAATGTGGTTTTCTCTTGGTCCTCGGGTGCTATTGGAATTTGAAAATATCCGGAAAATCCATCTAGAAAACAATAGTAACTATTTTCGGCTAATCTTTCTAACATTTGATCAATGAAAGGTAAGGGAAAGTGATCTTTTCTGGTGGCGTCATTTAATTTTCTATAATCAATACATACACGCCATCCTGTTACAGTCCTAGTAGGAATAAGCTCATTTTTCTCATTTGTAATGACAGTCATGCCACCCTTCTTATGCACGCATTGAACTGGGCTTACCCATGGACTATCAGAAATTGGATAAATTAGACCTGCGTCTAGCAGTTTAATAATTTCTTTTTTAACTACATCTTGCATATTAGGATTTAGTCTTCATTGGCGTTGCACATACGTTTTATGACCTTCTTCCATAAGGATTTTATGTGTGCAATACGAAGGACTTATTCCTTTAATATCATGAATCTTCCATGCAATGGCTGGTTTATGAGCTTTCAACACAGAAATGAGTTGTGATTTCTCATTTTCAGTAAGAGAAGACGATATTATTACAGGTAATTCAGATTCACCATGTAAATAAGCGTATTCCAAATGGTTTGGAAGTGGCTTTAACTCTAATTTCGGTGGTTCTTCTATCGATGATTTATATCGATATCTGTCTTCTTCTTTTAGCATTTGAATTTCTTCTGTTGTTGGTTCATATCCATTAGCTATAAGTGTAGCTAACATTTCAACTTCATCAATTGGTTCATTACCTTCTCCTAAAGAACATTCTCCTGTTCCTTGTAATTCTGGAAATTCTTCTAATAATTCTGCATGTGCATCTATAGTTTGAATATAATAACATGTATCATCTGCAGATTGTGGTTGTTGCATTGCTCTATCAACTGAAAAGGTAACACTCTCATCCTCTATACTTAGGGTATATTTCTTACCGAACACGTCTATCATTGCTTTAGCCGTGTTTAAGAATGGTCTTCCTAATATGAGAGGAACTTGAGAATCTTCTTCCATGTCCAGAACAACAAAATCTACTGGAAATACTAAAGTACCAACTTTAACTAGCATGTTCTCCATTGTCCCTCTAGGATATTTTATTGATCTATCGGCTAGTTGTATGCTTATTCTGGTTAGTTTCAATTCTCCAAGGTCTAGTTTAGCGTATAGTGAATATGGCATTAGATTTATACTAGCACCTAAGTCTGCCAATGCTTCTATTGAACTAACACTACCTAGAAAACATTGAATTGTGAAACTTCCTGGATCAGATAGTTTTTCTGGTATCTTATTCAACAGCACTGCTGAACAATTAGCATTCATGGTAACAGCCGAGAGTTCTTCCATTTTCTTTCTATTTGAGATTAGATCTTTCAAGAATTTAGCATAACTAGGCGTTCCTGAAATCACATCAATGAAAGGAAGATTTACATTTATCTGTTTAAACATATCCAAGAATTTGGATTGCTCGGCTTCAAGTTTCTCTTTCTTCATTTTACTCGGGTAAGGAAGTGGTGGATGGTATGGTTTAACATAAGGTTTAGACTTAACTGTGTTATCTTCATTAACCTTTTCAACTACCGGTTCTTTTTCCTTTTCTTGTTCAGGTTGTGGTTCTTGTGGAGTAGGAATAGCTTCATCAGAAGTTACAAGTATTTCAGGTGGTTTAAGTGTTGTACCACTTCTTGTGGTAATGGCTTTAGCTGTTTCATTTCGGGGGTTAGCATTTGTATCACTAGGTAGACTTCCCGGTTTTCGTTCACCTATTAACCTTGCTAGGTTACTTACTTCTTGTTCCAGATTTTGAATAGAAGCTTGTTGATTTCTAAATGCTTGAACATTTTGTTCATTAGTTTGTTTCTGAAATGTGAAAAACTGCGTTTGAGTTTCAACTAGCTTCGTCATCATATCTTCTAAATTCGGCTTTTTATCATCGGTTTGTTGTGGTGGTTTGTTTTGAAAATTAGGTCTTTGCTGATTGTAATTATTATTGGATACTTGTTGATTGCTAGGACCTTGTTGGTTGTTGTATGGAATATTTCTGTTATAGTTCTGGTTTTGATTGTAAATCGGTCTTGGCGGTTGATAATTATTCTGATAATTATTTCCAGGCCTTTGGTTTATGTATGAAATATTCTCTCTTTGTTCCATTGTTAATTCAATACTGAGACAATCTTTTGTCAAATGTGGTCCTCCACACTGCTCACAACTAATTCGTATTGAGTGAATATCTTTAGTCGTCTTTTCCATTCGTCTCTCGACTACATCTATCTTTGCGGAAATGGAATCTAAGTCATGGCTAGAATCGGCTCTAGCTGCTTTAGATGATCTAATGATATCTTTTTCTTGGTGCCACTCATGTGAGTGGGAAGCAGTGTTATCAATAATTTTGTAAGCATCAGTTTCGGTTTTCTTCATAATAGAACCACCAGCTGCTATATCTATGTCTTTCCTTGTAGTGATGTCGCATCCTTGGTAGAATATTTGTACTATTTGACAGGTGTCTAAACCATGTTGCGGACATCCTCTTAATAACTTTCCAAATCTTGTCCACGCCTCATATAGAGTTTCATTTGGCTTCTGTGTAAACGTAACAATTTCTGCTTGAAGTCTTACAGCTTTAGATGCCGGAAAGAATTGTTTAAGAAATTTTTCAACTAAAACATCCCATGTATCAATCGCCCCTTCAGGTAACGATTCCAACCAATCTTTGCCTTCTCCCTTTAAAGTCCAGGGAAATAACATGAGATATATCTGTTCATCCTCCACTTCTCGGATTTTAAATAGTGTGCAGATCCTATTAAAGGTACGAAGATGTTCATTTGGATCTTCCTTCGGCGCACCACTAAATTGGCATTGATTAGTCACCATGTGTAGAATTTGTCCTTTGATTTCATAATCTGGCGCATTAATGTCTGGAAGAGTAATTGCGTGACCTTGGCCAGTGCGTTTAGCTCTCATTCGGTCTTCCATACTTAAAGGTTCCAGATTCTCCATAATTGAATTTGTTGAATCGAAATCACTAGAGGATTCTGATTTAATGGTTCGTTCCTCGACAATCTCTGTTTGAATGATTGGTGGTTCCGGAGGAAAATTTAATGGTTCAGGATCTACGAATCGTCCCTGAATATTCTCCGGATTCTCAATTGTGAGTCGGGTTCAAAAAATATATTATCGAAAATTTGAACTGGAGTACTTGGTCGACTGGATGACGATTCTAAAGAAAAATCAACGGCGGTAATATTTGCTAAATGTCTTGATCTAGTTACAGGTGGTGAATGTACAAAAGGTGGTGAACGTCTTGCTCGGTGCATTCACTGAATATCCTATTAGTTTTTTTAAAAAGGAAAGAAAAATTATATAAGTTATCCAATTAATAGACTTTTCTGATTTTGCCCACGTTTCGAATAGCCAAAAGATGCAGCAGAGGGGCAGGATTCGTTTGGTCTCAATATAATTGAGGACTGTTTGGCTCCAACAACCCGGTCCACGTACAAATCCAACTATTACTACGAACCAGAAAATTTTGATGTCTATCAATTTAACCACTTAAAATAAATTTTCGTAATTTTAAGAAATTTAGATAAGAAGTAGAATAAAAATCTATGTCCTAAAAACTAGAATAGCGAGAAATAAGAAAGAAAAAGAGCGCGTCGAAAAAGATCGAAAAAGAGAAGGGGTGAAAAATAAAAGGTGACGGAAAAATAAAAGAAACTTATAACACTTAAAAACACTTGACTAACCTAACCTTATTACTACAACTAACTTAAAATTATAATCGCAAATTGAGATTACTAATTGGAATGATAATTGATACATAGGTAAAAGGTTTCTAAAAATATTAAAGCTTACAGGAAAAACTAAATCCCAAATGGAAATAACTTAAAAAGAAACTAAAACTTAAAAAGGCGTCGCAAAATTCTAAAGTACCTAAATCTTAGTCTAAAGAAAAAGCACTTAAGGAATTCTACGGCAAAGCTTAAAAATCTAGAAGTAAAAATAACTATGGCAAAAACTAAGTTTAAAACTAAATATGAGCTAAAAATACAAATATTACGCTAAAACGATTAAAAAGGGAAAAAAATATAAAAATAAACTAAAAGTTGTAAAAAGTACAATTTTTATAAAAATATTATTTTTATATTATTTATTTTATAAAACTATTAATTTTTATATATAATAAAACTAATTAAAATTTAAAATACAATTTAATTTAAAAACTTAAACTAATTATAATAATAATTAAGTAATTAGGGTTTATTAATAATAATAATAATAAAATCCGTAATTAATGCGAAAATAGGGTTCTGTCACGTGTGTCAGGGAGGCTCCGCGAGTCGCGGTATTCGAGGCTGCAAACTCTGCGAGTCGCGGGGTTCCAATTTTTAACTCAGGTACAGTTTAAAATTCGACGCGTTTTTTTTTTCTGTTTTATATTTTCTGTTTAAATCAAAATATTTATATAATAAAAACTTATATTTAAAAACTAAAATAAAAATAGAACTACTTTATAATTTTAAAAATATCTTAAAAATAGATTTATATATATATTAAATTTTTTTTTCGGTTTTTTTTTATGTTCTAAATAAACACAAAATATTTAAATAAAACTTATATTTTTATAAAATAAAAATAAAGAAACTTTATAAAACTTAAATATTTAACAAACTCTTAAAAATATTTATATTTTTGTTTTCTTTTTATATTTTCGAATAATTAAAAACGTATTTTTTACAAAAACGTATTTTTATAAAAGTAAACTAAAAATAAAAATCTTTTTTTTTTATATTAGCGTTGCGCTTCCGGCTTTTAAGCGAATCCCCGGCAGCGGCGCCAAAAATATTTGATATTATGCGAGATGTATATAAAATAGCTTTTAAATTTTAGCAGGAAATACTATTAAATACGATACAATTTTACACAAGATATTTATTTATTTAGAGAATGGATATACTTAAACCTTGCTACAACACTTATAGGCAGTGTACCTAATCATACAGTAGTGTAGTTTTTAGTAAGTCCGGTTCGTTCCATAGGGAAAATCTTTAAACAAAGCTTAACGCTATATTAGTTTACTTTTATAAACATACAAATATATATAAGTAATATTATTATTATAAAGGGGGGTTTTTACCGTTTAATGACCGGTTTGTCGATTTTAAAACTTTAGTCGCAGTTAAAACCAAATGTAAAATAATAAATAAATACAAGACTTAATTTAAAGCGTAAAGTAAATAACGATAATGAAATTGCGAATAATAAAAGTGCGATAAAATAAACTTGCGATAATTAAAAAGTACGATAATTAAAAGTGCAATTAAATACAATAACAATAAAAATGCGATAATTAGAAGTGCAATTAAATATAAAATAAAGGAAATTAAATATGAAATAAAAGAATTATGCTTATTTAAACTTCTGTAACCATGATGTTTGACGTGTTGATTTTAGTTTTATGCCCATGGGTTAATTGTCCTTTGTCCTGGATTATTTAATATGTCCGTCTGGTTTTTGTCCATAACAGTCCATCAGTCATAAATATAAAGTGCGAGTGTCCTCGTAAAATTATCCTTATACCCGAAGTTAAATATTCCAACTAATTGGGGACTTAAACTGTAACAAGGTTTTATTACTTTGTTTAATAATTACACCAGAATGTCGACTGAGTGTAACCCAAGGTTTTAATACTTTGTTATCAATTATGCCAAGTGTCCTTGTATATAATTTCACCCCTATTTTAATAATTCTAGTGGCTATTAATCCATTCCCGTGTCCGGTTAAATGAACGATTATTTGTACATATAAATACCCCGCCCATCGTGTCCGATCGAGTGTATATGGTAATTTATAGGGACGCCCAATTGTAAATCTTTATATTAACATTAACAAACTATCATTTAGTTAAACAAATATAAAGCCCATTAATAGCCCATAGTCTAATTTCCACAAGTGTCGTTCTTTTGTCCAAACCCCAATTATGGTACAAAGCCCAATTACCCAATTTTAGTAATTAGCCCAACATCATGATTACTTCGGATTAAATAAGCATAATAATAACTTAGCTACGAGATATTAAATTAAAAAGGTTGAACATAACTTACAATGATTAAAAATAGCGTAGCGTTACACGGACAGAATTTCGACTTACACCCTTACAACATTTGCTAACATACCCTTATTATTAGGATTAAAATTAAAATTAAAATTAAAATATAAATTATAAATATAAATATTACGTATATAGATAGAGAGATTGATGGATATTGGATGAAAAATTGATCAGAATTCGTTGGGCTTTATAGGGAGTTTCAGTTTTTGGGGCTCCGCGACTCGCGGCCCATTCCTTCTTCAAACTCCGCGAGTCGCGGAGTTTGTAATTACAGCTCACTCCATTTTGGCTCTTTGTTTACCGACGGTTTATTATATAAATATAATATATATATATAATTTATATAATTAATTATATATTATATTATATTTATATACATAGTTAACTTGTAATTTTTAGTCTGTTGCATCGAGCGTTGAGAGTTGACTCTGGTCCCGGTTCCAGATTTTCGAACGTCCTTGCGTACAATTTAATATCTTGTACTTTGCGTTTTGAATCTTGTACTCTTGTAATTTCGAGACGTTTCTTATCAATAATTGGAACCTCTTTGATTGTCTTTTGTACTTTTGAGCTTTTTGGTCGTTTGCATCTTCAATTCGTCGAATCTGTCTTTTGTCTTCACCTTTTATTATTTAAACGAATATCACTTGTAAATAGAACAATTGCAACTAAAAGCTTGTCTTTCTTGAGGAATAATGCTATGAAATATATGTTCGTTTTTAGCATTATCATGTCTCATTCACTAACTTATGTCCAATCAATTTTCTCAATAAGCATCGGTAATTAATTGAACTACTTTATAACTAATCAATCACAACATCTGTCCAATCAAAGTTACTCAAACCTTGTCTATCAATCATCCAAATATAATCTATCAACCAGATCATACATCCAACAAGCTTAGAAAATACCGTCATAACAATCATACTCCTGCCACTATCCAACAACTTCATGTCGTCCAAAAGTCCACTACACAAACATACTCAACGCATCTCTATCCAAGTCACGGTTCTCAATCCCAAAAAGTCAACCTAAGGGTCATCCTTACCCCACATGGCAAAGAAGGGTCGCAACCAAAACATAAACAACATAATGCAACAAAATAAATATTACACTACTATCAAGATCTATTAATCTACCACACATATATATACACCCAATCATATACATGTATATAACTAAACAATACGAGGATTTTGAAGCATACCTGTATTCACATCATATTCAACATCTGCATCTGCAACCATCTGATAAGCTCTTGCTGTTTCTGTAGGTGGATTCTTTCTTTTCTGCCCAACTGGAGAACCAGAAGATCCACCTACTGATCCCGACTGCGCTCCTGGCCCCGCCCCAGAACTTGATCCTCTTACATACGGACACTGAACTGACCTATGGCCCACTTGATGACATCTCCAACATACATCCTCTTGGAACGAACACATCCAAATCTCGTGTCCCACAATACCACATCTCAAACATCTTTTGGTTGAATCCGAACAAGGACCACTATGAGATGATCTGCAACTATAACACCAAGAATTCTGACTTGATGCTGACCCACACTGTTCTGACCCACTCTTATGTTTCAACTTAACAGACTTCTTTAACCTAGAGTCCGAATGACTCATCACCTGATCTTGTTGTGACATCTCATAACCTACTATTCTATTCCTTGCTGCTCTGACATCATCCTCTACCATCTTGGCCATAACAAACGCTTGCGATAACGTCGTCGCCATCCTAACCATTGTTCTGTACTATGGTAAAATTATGTTAACAAAGTGCTGAATTCTGGACTGCTCATCTGGAACCCACTGTTGAACGAACCTTAATTTATCCATATACTGCTCAATCACCTCATCTATCGTCATTCGAGGCGTCATTTTCATTTCCAAAAATTCTGTCTTAATTCGATTGAGATCATAGGCTGAGCAATACTGTTCGCAAACTTTACTATAAAATTGTTCCCAAGTAATCATGCTCACTTGCTCTTTTGGGATACTAGAAGTAACCGTATCCCACCAAACCATTTCCCTATTTTTCAACATACGACTAGCATAAATAACCTTTAATTCTGGTTCGCATTGACAGGCCTCAAAAACCTTTTCTATCTCTCTTAACCAGTTAAGGGTTACCGTTGGGTTAGAACTTCCCGAGTACTCTGGTGGATTACAATTCAGAACCTGTTTAAACGTACATTTCTTCTGTTGTTGAAACGTCGGCATCTGATAAGGACCCCACATCTGATTTAGGAACTGTTGATTAAACTGAGGTGGCACCTGATACTGTTGAGAAAACTGATACTGAGATGGTATCCATTGCTGTTGTTGGAAAGCACTTCCAGTTTGCTGATGAATATTTGACTGCACCGGATACCCACTAATCATCTGATTCGGTACACTACCACTTGGATTCACGGTTACCTGACGTTGTTCTAATTCCTGTATTCGATCACGTGCTTCCTTTAACTTACTTTGCAAATCTATTATTTGTTCTTGTGGATCCTCTTCTGACACGTACCCGTCTTCATCTGGGGCTCTGAATGTTCCGGGGGCTGACGGACCAGTTGCATTTCCTGTATTATCTGCCATATCTGCACTACCACAACATCTCACACAAATTCTTAGTGGAAAACAGGTTAGTACCTATCCACTAATGCATGTAATCCCTACATTCACTTAACCCGTTCCCTCATATATGTTTGACACAACACAAGGTTTGGGAACATGACATTCAACACAATGTACATGCGGCCAAACCTATGCTCTGATTCCAAGTTGTAACACCCTAGATTTTTTTTTTAAATCACAGCGGAAGACTTTATTTACATAAATACCCTTAGTTAATTACAAATATGATTATCACAAATCATTAGTTTGTTACTTATTACAAACCACCGGTTTTACGTTAAACAACTAGTTACATATTTATAAAAGTTAAGACATCAGAGTTCGACTTGTCAAACATATCGTCAACCCGACTCCCGTCCCTACCAGCACTAAGATCCAAAATCTGCAAGGGAGGAGGTGAGGGGGGGTTATCACGAGGCTAAGTGAATAGAATCATCTAACAGATCTAGCATACAGTACCAACTTGTACAACTACAGCAACTACAACAATCCATAACAGGCAACTGACAACTAATAACTAGTAACTATCAACTGGCAACAATCAACTAGCAACTATGCTCCAACTAGAGACTCGGCAGCTTGTACGAGCACACGACCACTAGCTGATCAGTCTAGCGTCTACCGAAAGTTCTTACTACTGAATCCCCAGTATAGTAAATCCACACGCAGGTGATGCGTCATTCAGCACTATACTCAACAAACAGTAGCCAACTGGACCCAACCACAACAAGGTTGACCTCTCTGAGCTGAACCTAACAACAATAGGTTCCAACAGGCAACTACAACTTGTGCACACAACTGTTAAGCAACTACCACTACGAACAACTGTTCCTACGACTAGCATGGCAACTCTACGATGATCATTATTACAACATATCTACTAAGCATAGCAACTATAACAGTATAACATAGTAGCACAACTTGCTACTCTATACTACACCCAGAGATAATCCCACTCACCGATTACCAGCAACAGAAGGCACTCAGAATTCTAATCTTACTGAGCCTTCTCTTCGTCCTTATCACCTGAGAATATACATAACACAGTCAATATACATATCTCAATCAATAGTATAATAAAATCATACTATAAACTAGGTCATACCACCATATATTCATAATTTTATGAGTCCACATCATGACTCCATTCAATAATGGCATACAGGTGCGTGCAAAACACGACATACACACTAAAACTCCTTTTCCGACCCAAAAATAGTTTGATCTAGTTTCTTAAAAGTTCACCATTGAAAAGTATTCTTTATTACGATTCTAACGATAGTTTATTCATCAAAAACGGAGTTACGTTTTGAAAGTTACGCCCGTTTCAATTTCATAAAAGGGATTGTAGCAAATAGTGACACTGTAGCAAATAGTAACACTGTAGCAACTCGGTTACTGTAGCAACTCGGCACTGTAGCAAATAGAGACACTGTAGCAAATAGTGACACTGTAGCAAATAGTGACACTGTAGCAACTCGGTACTGTAGCAACTCGGGTACTGTAGCAAAACACTGTAGTAACTGGTTCGAACACATTCGCTGATTTCGTATTTTTTTTTCCCAAAAACTGGATTTCTAAGTGTTTTTGACCAAATTTTAAGTACAAGAAAGTTACTAAACATATATACAACCTATTTCTAACATCAATTAAGCATAACTAACATATTTCATGAAGATTCAAGCTCAAAAACCACACTTTTTACTCAAGAACATAAAAACCCATTTAATCAAGAATCAAAGCAAGGATTCAACAAGACAAACCTGTGATGATGCTCACAATGATGCTAGAAATCAGTTTCTAAAGTCTCTTAATCCAATTTCAAGTTTAGATCAACTAGGGTTTGTGAAAGAGATAGAGATTAGGTACGGTGTTTGTTTAGAAGCTTCAAGAAAATAAGAGAAGTAGCTTAATTCTAGGTTTTATATTTAGGTTAAATACAATACCCCATTACACATGGGTATTTACCAGTTATCTGATATCTTTCGTACTTCGTTAGGAGGCCCTAACGGAGTCCAAATTCAACAAACGAACATGTTCTGTGACTCTTGTCACAAACTGGTCTCAACTAAATAACCAAATAATTATAAACATATAATTATAAAAAACACTAATTACGCCCTACCCCAGGGTACAATGGTCATTTCATCTAGGCCCAAAATGCGGGTGTTACAAAAAATATCATTCATATGGATTAAACACCTGGTAACCGACATTCACAATATGCATATAAGAATACCCCCATCATTCCGGGATCCTCCTTCGAACATGATATAAATTTCGAAGTACTAAAGCATCCGGTACTTTGGATGGGGTTTGTTAGGCCCGATAGATCTATCTTTAGAGTTCGCGTCAATTAGGGTGTCTGTTCCCTGATTCTTAGATTGCCAGACTTAATAAAAAGGGACATATTCGATTAGATAATCCAACCATAGAATGTAGTTTCGATTACTTGTATCTATATCGTAAAACATTTATAAAAGCAGCGCATGTATTCTCAGTCCCAAAAATATATATAAAAAGGGAGTAATGAAACTCACTCTACTGTATTTTGTAGTAAAAATACATATGACGACATTGAACAATGCAGGGTTGGCCTCGGATTCACGAACCTATATCATTTATGTATATATTAACACATATAATTGTAATCGAACAAATTTATTTGTTATAACCTAATTTATATAATATACATTTAATTTGTGTATATATTCAAAATGATTAATATTTATATAATTTTATTACTATATTTATATACATACTTGTTTAATATTATATTTATAAATCGATAGTTTGTTAGTTATAGGTATTTATATAAATAATTTTTGTAGGTTTAATATATATAGTTATATGAAATTTTAATCTAATTATAGTATATATAATAAATATATTTCATATACGAAATATTTATCTGCTTAAAAATAATAGTATTGATATTAATGATTTGCCAATAATAATAATAATAGTAATAATAATAATAATAACTTTATTAAAATGGATAATATTAATGATAATAATAATATTGATATTGTTAATAATAATACTAATAATTACAAAAGTGTTACTAATACTAATGTTAATGAAAGGAATAATATCTTGTATGATTTTCATAATAATAATGATAATAATGATCCTAACCATGATAATAATGATAATACAACTGTTAGTGATAGTAATAATAATATTCATACTTGTATTTATAATTATAATAAATGAAAATTTATCATATTACTTATATTAATGGTATTAATAGTATTAATAGTTATAACACTTGTAGTAATAACATTAATTATTAATGATAATCATAACTCTAACAATGATAATAATACTAAAAATCATAATAATTATATAAGTAATGCATATTTTAATACCAATGATAAATATAATAATAACAATAATATTTCTAATATTTAATAATAATAATGTTAATATTAATAACAATAATACTAATTCTTAATAATAATAACAATAATAATAACAATAATGATAATAATTATAATAATAATAATAACAATAATAATAATAATAATAATAAAAATAATAATAATAAAAAGGATCACTACCTTAGGATAAGGTTCCAAAAAAAATAGTACCACTTGCGAGGTTCGAACCCCCGACCTCTCGAAAACCCGAAACACCCTCAACCCCTAATCTGTTCCCGTTTTTCTAATCAGAAAAGCATTTTAATGATAATTAACCCGTATAAAATAAATGGTTTCTTCTTCCTCCTCTCTCTGATAGAAACTCGACCATAATTCAAATCAATCATAATCAATATCAATTGAGTTGAGTTTTGATTTCGTAAGCTAAACAGAAAACAAACTAGCATGGAGTAATGGATTCGTATAAACAGAAATGAATTAAAATCTTCATCAGCCCCGTTTATGAATAATATGAACTCAAATGGTGTTTTAAAAATCTAGACACTTTAAGACTGAGATGTTAACATGAAATAGATTGAAAAACTAATTTTGAAACTAACTGTATCGGTAATTAAACTTAAAACATTATCTAGAAATCAAATTTCGCGATGAACCAAAAGAGTTGACTTTTTGAGCGAAACTTTGACTCCCAAATTCAGATGAAATAGAATGAATTGGAATATGACCTTTTGCAGAAAGTTTAAACAACCCATTACTAACATGACTGCATTTACAAATTTTGAAATTTATTTAGGAATCAATCAATTTGAAAAATGGAAATGGAACAGGGACAGAAGCCTGTTTTCATTTCTTGTTTTTGATTTTTAATTCCATAAATGGAATTGAATCTGATTGATAATTGATAACATTGGTGAAGACTCGTACTAGATGTTTCAATACTTTGAAGAAAAAAAATCGATGGGCTTATATTGTAAGGCTGTCGACAGATTATATTAACAGAAGCATAATTAATAAAATAAATAAATAAATAAAAGAAGGAAAGGAATTGCTAACTGCTTTTGTTGGTTTGCTATGATCTTATTTGATTTTGTAGACAAGAAACAAAACCAGTACGTTGTGATTATGACAAAAGCAGATTCCAATTTGTATATATTTGACTCCTTTTATAATTCATATAATATAATTAATATTAATAAATAATTTAGTATATTAATAATAATAATCCTAATAATAATAATAATAATAATAGAAATAACAAGCTTATTTATAATAATTTTAGAGAGTATTACATTCTAATGATAATCATAATCATATTAGTGTTATTAATAATATTAATATTAATAATAATGGTAATAATAATAATAATATTAGTATTAATAATAACATATCAATTTATGTATATCAAACTCCATATCTATATTTAAAAATGATAATATGACTAATATTGATTTCAATATTAATATTAATGAAAGTAATAATAATATTTGTATAACACATTATATTTCTAATTTGTAATTACCTTTAATATATTAACATTATATATATTAAAACTATACAATATTTGTTATATGATAACATATGTTGAATCTTTACTATTTATACATTTTAATATAAACATATTATATAATATGTGTTTGCATTTTAAATATGAAAGTAATTATCTTATATAATCAATTAATACATTATTTTATTTCATAAATAAATAATATAAATTTCAACATATAATATCTATAACTTATATATATATATATATATATATATATATATATATATATATATATATATATATATATATATATATATATATTCAAATATACATGTAATAATAATTATGTATATAGATCATATATAGATATAGATTCATTTTTAGAACAACTCATTTATTTTATATATCTTTCTCATATTTTCAATTCAGGTGATTTAACTATATTCATTAATTTCAAATTATTATATATATTTACATATTTATATTCAAATAATTGTTCGTGAATCGTCGGGAATAGTCAAGGTCAGATGATTTCATAAAATAGTTTAAACATTTTTAGATTCGATTTAATCGACTTTGCTTATCGTGTCGAAACTATACAAAGATTAAAGTTTAAATTTGATCGGAAATTTCCGGGTCACTAGAGTACCTACCCGTTAAAGAAATTTCGTCCCGAAATTTGAGTGTGGTGGTCATGGCTAACAATAAAAATGTTTTCATGACGAATATGAGTTGATAAATAGAGTTTTATCATCATTGAGTAATATGGATAAAAAATAATTCGATTATTTGAAGAGTACGAATGAAGCTATTCACAAAAGAATGAAATGAAAAACAAAGATTTGTTTTTAACTTTTGACGTAGTCAGGTTTGAATTCCGGAATTCAAGGGATTTAAAAGAAAATCTTGAAGATCTATAAGATCTGATTATTCGGGATTTATGGAAATTAAGATCTCTTTAATTAAATACGGTGATCTACCCCGATTACTACGTCTGATATTTCCTTTATAAATTAAACTCTTCCGTTCCATTATTCTCACCATTCCTATACTTTCCTTCTTGTTTTATACATCCAAAAGATTCTGAAAATGCTTAATCCAGTTCTGATCCTTGTCCTATTTCTTACTATCGTAACATTAATTCTCCTTTTCTAACTCCCACCTGAAGAATCTGTTTATTTCTATTATGCTCTAGGGGTTATTGTATTTATAATCCTCCCGTGTCTTTATATTGCGATAAATATTGATATACACGGTTTGTAATTTGTGTGTTGTTATCAGGCTTTATATTCTCCCTGATATTTCAAAGCTCTATGCCTTTGTTTTCTCTTCCCTACTTCAAGTCAAGGGAATAATGGTCCAGAATTTGTAGATATAGGGTTTCGAATGATTATAATGTTCAAAGCAGGAAGGAACGTGATAGCATGATTTGATTTTCAAATTTATCAACATCACGGAAGATAGAACCATCAAGAATACATTTTCTTGTTTTGTTCAGGAGTTAAGTAGAATGAAAGAGTTTTGTGACATGGCACATGATGACGTTAAGATCTGTAAATCATCACGTTCCATTAGAACTCAGCATGACTTACTGTAATATAATCACGTTGATCAAGTGTCATTATATTATACTAATTCATGCATCATTTCCCAACACTACTTCAATAACATTCATATTTTAGGCTCGAAAGTTTACAGAATATAGAAACTAACAGTTTCTATATGATGTAACACTGATAGCACGAAGAGATTAATGATTTCAGATAAGAATAGTTATGAAAATATCTTCAGAAATATGAAGGATATTTATAATGAAAGATATGATGATATCTTGAAATTTCTAATATCGATGGATGATGAAGAAATTTATCCGTAAAATTTAGATTCGAAAGCAAGGTATTCGCTAAAGATTTCATCAGAAACAGAATCATTTGGATTCTTTGAAGTCAAACTCATTCTTTGCGATTTGTCCACGGCGTTCTTCATAGTTTCGCATAATCTGCTTTTCGGTACTAAATTTTCTATTGAATGTTTCCAATATAATGATACACAGGAAGCACGAAGAGGTATATAATTTCGGACGAGAATATTTATGAAAATATCCTCAGAAATATCGAAGATATTGATGATGATATTTTAGAATTTCTAAGTTCCATGGTTGATGGAGAAAGATTTTCCGCAATATTTTAACATGACTTCAGAGCAAGATATTCTCTAAAGATTTCAACGGATCTAGGTTTATCTGGGTTCTATGAATTTAGGGCATGTTACTTGTATTTCTCCTTGGTTTCCTTTATGGTTAGCTCAATCCGCTTTCCAGTTCCAACTTTTCTGAGCTTTTCCAACATACTATTCTTTATCGTCAAACTTTCGATGATTAAGGTCGTTTTACGGTTGTCTATAGTTTCTACTGCTTCATTCGGCTTTTTCAACATTCAGAGTATTGATTTTGTGACTGAGTGCTTTTCAGAATTTCAGAATAAGAGATCATAATTCTAAGAGATAAATGTCGTACATATAACTGTTGATGTAGATATGCTGTGAGTTTTCAAAGTACTGATTCTGATTCTCGGTAACTGTTATGGCAGTTCTCGTTACAAGATGCGGATGAGTATATGATAGGGTTTCAATGAATAAATATAATGATTTGTCAGAGAGATTTAAAAAAAACAACGAGGTTGCTGGTACGTCTTCTGGTAATATGGTGGAATAAAAAGAATTCTTCGTTATCAAAAGGGTAATTGTATATATCAGGATTATAGTAAGGCTACTTCGAATGAAAATTCGAAGTTGACTTGCTGGAGCTGTGACAAAATTGGCTACTTTGAAAAGGGATCGCAAAGTTATTTTTTTTGTTAATAAATGCCAAAGGATCTGATGCGGCTACGTGTTAAACTTTTACTCAGTTGCCGAGAGTTTCTCAGGTGTATAACTGTATGTATCAATCTTTTCTTCCGTATATGAAGTGCGGTTAGTTCATCCTCTCAATTGAGGTGTTTTCAAGAATTATTGAAGAGTTTGAACGCAGATTGTAATCATCAAGATACAATTGAGGTTTAAGATGAAGTCAAGTGGCAAACTTGAAGAATCGTTTAGTTTCATAAGTTATAATCAATATTTTAATTCATTTTAATTGTCCAGTATTGGTAGTCCATAGTTGATAGTCCACAGTAATTCATATATAGTTTAATATATAATATTCGAATTAATTAATACGTATCGTGACCCGTATACGTCTCAGACTCGATCACAACTCAAACTATATATATATATATATATATATATATATATATATATATATATATATATATATATATATATATATATATATATATATATTTATGGGTCGATATGATATGTCAAAACATTGTATACGTGTCCCGATATTTAAAATGTGTAAATAACATAATGACGATAAATAAGGTGCATAAAATAAATAACAGAAATTAAATGACGATAAATAAAATTGCGAGAATGTAAATTGCGATAATTAAATTGCGATAAATAAAATGTAACCAATTAGCTGGAAACGGTTAGCTAGGAACAATTAGCGTGAATTCTTAGCAAATTCTTCTCATAGTTAAATTGTTTGTTTCTAACAAGTTTTATTTTGTCCAATGTTTTCTTCATTATGCCACTTGTTGGATTCTGATAGGTCCAAATCCAAATATAAAATTTGAATAGAAATGGTTATTCTGTAGTGAACGGATTCATTTATCTGTGGATGTAAGTAGGATAGGAAATGACTGTTGAATCAGATTGAAAGAATGTACAGTGTGACTTATTAATGTGAAGCTAAATATTCTTCAGGTATTACCTACCCGTTAAAATATTTTCACCATTAATAGTTTGTACAAAAGAATTTTTAATTACAATCTTTATGAAAATATACTTACATATATATTTTCTTCAGATATAATCATGGATTTAATGAGTTAATATAATATTAAACTCATTTAGTTTTTGGTTAGAACTAGAATAAATAATCTCTAAAACTTTAGAGATTACATATTCTCCTTGTCGAACGAAGATAAATGAGGTAGAACGATACGTGGAATGAAGATCATACTCAAAGTACAGATGATGATATTGAAGCATAGATTGTTGATTGTACTGGTGCTGTTATTGATGGTACTGTTGGTGCCGGTGATGTTGCTAAAGCTGGTGCATTTTGCACCATATTCTCCAAATTGATTATTCGAGCGCGAAGTTCGTTGACTTATTACTCCCGGATGATTGTCGGTCAGAACGAGCGGATAAATAAAGTTCAGAATTGTGGATAGAATATAATCTTGTTGAGTTACCCTTGAAATGAGACTGGAAATGGTATCTCGAACAGGTTCGCCGGTAAACGCTTCAGGTTCATTGTCAAAAGGTGAATTCGGTTGGTGGAAGGGATTGCCTTCTGTGCATCTCCATTGACTAAGTTGACTACAAACTCATCAGATGAATTGGAGATGGCTGATTGGTTTATTCATTCTGGTGACGCTACTTCCAGAGCTTAGGTGAACATCAATGTCGGAATAGCTATCGGAATAACTATCGGAATAGCTATCAGAATCTGAGGGACTCGAACTGGTTGAGGGATTCATCTCGTACGATCAGATGAAGGATTTTCGATAAGAAATAGATTATAGGATGTAGATTAGTACTCTGCAATACATAATTTATATATGCATATATAATACTAAAATCCCATAAGTTACGGAGAAATCTACGGAAGATGTCAGGCAAAGGTAACAATAACAGATACGCTAAGATATGAATTTATCTATACACTGTCTATGCAATAGAGGCAGTAAGACATGTCTAGACTAAGAATGATAAGCAGGTAATTTCCTAAGGATGATAAGCAGATGATTTTCGACTAGAAATGATAAGCAAAACTTTTGACATGCAGACACGGTCGAAGTCCAGACTCACTAATGCCTCCTAACGACTTATCAGTTAGACACACTAATGCAGACCTGGTTCGCTAAGACCTCTGCTCTGATACCAACTGTGATGACCCGTCCTAATCCATCCGGACGAAGTCCATATCGATTATAAACGATTCACAACAGTTGATTACATCGCGAGGTACTTGACCTCTATATGATACATTTTACAAACATTGCATTCGTTTTTGAAAAGACAATCTTTCATTACATTGAAAATTGACGGCATGCATACCATTTCATAATATATCTAACTATAATTAACTTAATAATAATCTTGATGAACTCGACGACTCTAATGCAACGTCTTTAGAAATATGTCATGAATGACTCCAAATAATATCTTTAAAATGAGCAAATGCACAGCGGAAGATTTCTTTCATACCTGAGAATAAACATGCTTTAAAGTGTCAACCAAAAGGTTGGTGAGTTCATTAGTTTAACATAAATAATCATTTCATAATTTTAATAGACCACAAGATTTCATATTTCTATTTCTCATAAACATACGTCCTATGCATAGAGACAAAAATATCATTCATATGGATTGAACACCTGGTAACCGACATTCACAATATGCATATAAGAATATCCCCATCATTCCGGGATCCTCCTTCGGACATGATATAAATTTTGAAGTACTAAAGCATCCGGTACTTTAGATGGGGTTTGTTAGGCCCGATAGATCTATCTTTAGAGTTCGCGTCAATTAGGGTGTCTGTTCCCTAATTCTTAGATTACCAGACTTAATAAAAAGGGGCATATTTGATTAGATAATCCAACCATAGAATGTAGTTTCGATTACTTGTGTCTATATCGTAAAACATTTATAAAAGCAGCGCATGTATTCTCAGTCCCAAAAATATATATAAAAAGGGAGTAATGAAACTCACTCTACTGTATTTTGTAGTAAAAATACATATGACGACATTGAACAATGCAGGGTTGGCCTCGGATTCACGAACCTATATCATTTATGTATATATTAACACATATAATTGTAATCAAACAAATTTATTTGTTATAACCTAATTTATATAATATACATTTAATTTGTGTATATATTCAAAATGATTAATATTTATATAATTTTATTACTATATTTATATACATACTTGTTTAATATTATATTTATAAATCGATAGTTTGTTAGTTATAGGTATTTATATAAATAATTTTTGTAGGTTTAATATATATAGTTATATGAAATTTTAATCTAATTATAGTATATATAATAAATATATTTCATATACGAAATATTTATCTGCTTAAAATAATAGTATTGATATTAATGATTTGCCAATAATAATAATAATAGTAATAATAATAATATTAATAACTTTATTAAAATGGATAATATTAATGATAATAATAATATTGATATTGTTAATAATAATACTAATAATTACAAAAGTGTTACTAATACTAATGTTAATGAAAGGAATAATATCTTGTATGATTTTCATAATAATAATGATAATAATGATCCTAACCATGATAATAATGATAATACAACTGTTAGTGATAGTAATAATAATATTCATACTTGTATTTATAATTATAATAAATGAAAATTTATCATATTACTTATATTAATGGTATTAATAGTATTAATAGTTATAACACTTGTAGTAATAACATTAATTATTAATGATAATCATAACTCTAACAATGATAATAATACTAAAAATCATAATAATTATATAAGTAATACATATTTTAATACCAATGATAAATATAATAATAACAATAATATTTCTAATATTTAATAATAATAATGTTGATATTAATAACAATAATACTAATTCTTAATAATAATAACAATAATAATAACAATAATGATAATAATAATAATAATAATAATAATAACAATAATAATAATAATAATAAAAATAATAATAATAAAAAGGATCACTACCTTAGGAAAAGGTTCCAAAAAAAATAGCACCACTTGCGAGGTTCAAACCCCCGACCTCTCGAAAACCCGAAACACCCTCAACCCCTAATCTGTTCCCGTTTTTCTAATCAGAAAAGCATTTTAATGATAATTAAGCCGTATAAAATAAATGGTTTCTTCTTCCTCCTCTCTCTGATTGAAACTCGACCATAATTCAAATCAATCATAATCAATATCAATTGTGTTGAGTTTTGATTTCGTAAGCTAAACAGAAAACAAACTAGCATGGAGTAATGGATTCGTATAAACAGAAATGAATTAAAATCTTCATCAGCCCCGTTTATGAATAATATGAAACTCAAATGGTGTTTTAAAAATCTAGACACTTTTAGACTAAGATGTTAACATGAAATAGATTGAAAAACTAATTTTAAAACTAACTGTATCGGTAATTAAACTTAAAACATTATCTAGAAATCAAATTTCGCGATGAACCAAAAGAGTTGACTTTTTGAGCGAAACTTTGACTCCCAAATTCAGATGAAATAGAATGAATTGGAATATGACCTTTTGCAGAAAGTTTAAACAACCCATTACTAACATGACTGCATTTACAAATTTTGAAATTTATTTAGGAATCAATCAATTTGAAAAATGGAAATGGAACAGGGACAGAAGCCTGTTTTCAGTTCTTGTTTTTGATTTTTAATTCCATAAATGGAATTGAATCTGATTGATAATTGATAACATTAGTGAAGACTCGTACTAGATGTTTCAATACTTTGAAAAAAAAAATCGATGGGCTTATATTGTAAGGCTGTCGACAGATTATATTAACAGAAGCATAATTAATAAAATAAATAAATAAATAAAAGAAGGAAAGGAATTGCTAACTGCTTTTGTTAGTTTGCTATGATCTTATTTGATTTTGTAGACAAGAAACAAAACCAGTACGTTGTGATTATGACAAAAGCAGATTCCAATTTGTATATATTTGACTCCTTTTATAATTCATATAATATAATTAGTATTAATAAATAATTTAGTATATTAATAATAATAATCCTAATAATAATAATAATAATAATAATAATAGAAATAACAATCTTATTTATAATAATTTTAGAGAGTATTACATTGTAATGATAATCATAATCATATTAGTGTTATTAATAATATTAATATTAATAATAATGGTAATAATAATAATAATATTAGTATTAATAATAACATATCAATTTATGTATATCAAACTCCATATCTATATTTAAAAATGATAATATGACTAATACTGATTTCAATATTAATATTAATGAAAGTAATAATAATATTTGTATAACACATTATATTTCTAATTTGTAATTACCTTTAATATATTAACATTATATATATTAAAACTATACAATATTTGTTATATGATAACATAGGTTGAATCTTTACTATTTATACATTTTAATATAAACATATTATATAATATGTGTTTGCATTTTAAATATGAAAGTAATTATCTTATATAATCAATTAATACATTATTTTATTTCATAAATAAATAATATAAATTTCAACATATAATATCTATAACTTATATATATATATATATATATATATATATATATATATATATATATATATATATATATATTTATATATATATATATATATATACATGTGATAATAATTATGTATATAGATCATATATAGATATAGATTCATTTTTAGAACAACTCATTTATTTTATATATCTTTCTCATATTTTCAATTCAGGTGATTTAACTATATTCATTAATTTCAAATTATTATATATATTTACATATTTATATTCAAACAATCGTTCGTGAATAGTTAAGGTCAGATAATTTCATAAAATAGTTTAAACATTTTTAGATTCGATTTAATAGACTTTGCTTATCGTGTCGAAACTATACAAAGATTAAAGTTTAAATTTGATCGGAAATTTTCGGGTCACTACATTACGGGTCCGGAGATAATACAAGAAACTACCGAGAATATCATCCAAATTCAACAACGGTTGAAAACCGCCCAAAGTCGACAAAAGAGCTACGCTGACATTAAAAGAAAAGATATAGAATTTGAAATTGGAGAGATGGTCATGCTTAAAGTTTCACCTTGGAAAGGTGTTGTTCGATTTGGTAAATGAGGGAAATTAAATCCAAGGTATATCGGACCATTCAAGATTATTGATCGTGTCGGACCAGTAGCTTACCGACTTGAGTTACCTCAACAACTCGCGGCTGTACATAACACTTTCCATGTCTCGAATTTGAAGAAATGTTTTGCTAAAGAAGAACTCACTATTCCGTTAGATGAAATCCAAATCAACGAAAAACTTCAATTCAACGAAGAACCCGTCGAAATAATGGATCGTGAGGTTAAAAGACTTAAGCAAAACAAGATACCAGTTGTTAAGGTTCGATGGAATGCTTGTAGAGGACCCGAGTTCACCTGGGAATGAGAAGATCAGATGAAGAAGAAATACCCGCATTTATTTCCAGAAGATACGTCAACACCTCCAACTGCTTAAAATTTCGGGACGAAATTTATTTAACTGGTAGGTACTGTAGTGACCCGAACTTTTCCATGTTTATATATATATTAAATGAAATTGTTATTTACATGATTAAGTGTTTCCAACATATTAAGCAATCAAACTTGTTAAGACTTGATTAATTGAAATAGGTTTCATATAGACAATTGACCACCCAAGTTGACCGGTGATTCACGAACGTTAAAACTTGTAAAAACTATATGATGACATATATATGGTTATATATATAGTTAACATGATATTATGATAAGTAAACATATCATTAAGTATATTAATAATGAACTACATATGTAAAAACAAGACTACTAACTTAATGATTTTGAAACGAGACATATATGTAACGATTATCGTTGTAACGACATTTAATGTATATATATCATATTAAGAGATATTCGTACATCATAATATCATGATAATATAATAATTTAAAATCTCATTTGATATTATAAACATTAGGTTAACAACATTTAACAAGATCGTTAACCTAAAGGTTTCAAAACAACACTTACATGTAACGACTAACGATGACTTAACGACTCAGTTAAAATGTATATACATATAGTGTTTTAATATGTATTCATACACTTTTGAAAGACTTCAAGACACTTATCAAAATACTTCTACTTAACAAAAATGCTTACTATTACATCCTCGTTCCGTTTCATCAACAATTCTACACGTATGCACCCATATTCGTACTCGTACAATACACAGCTTTTAGATGTATGTACTATTGGTATATACACTCTAATGATCAGCTCTTAGTAGCCCATGTGAGTCACCTAACACATGTGGGAACCATAATTTGGCAACTAGCATGAAATATCTCATAAAATTACAAAAATATGAGTAATCATTCATGACTTATTTACATTTAAACAAAATTACACATCCTTTATATCTAATCCATATACCAACGACCAAAAACACCTACAAACACTTTCATTCTTCAATTTTCTTCATCTAATTAATCTCTCTCAAGTTCTATCTTCAAGTTCTAAATGTTCTTCATAAATTCTACAAGTTCTAGTTTCATAAAATCAAGAATACTTCCAAGTGTGCTAGCTTACTTCCAATCTTGTAGAGTGATCATCCAACCTCAAGAAATCTTTATTATTTATAGTAAGATATCTTTCTAATACAAGGTAATACTCATATTCAAACTTTGATTCAATTTCTATAACTATAACAATCTTATTTCGAGTGAAAATCTTACTTGAACTTGTTTTCGTGTCATGATTCTGCTTCAAGAACTTTCAAGCCATCCAAGGATCCTTTGAAGCTAGATCCATTTTTCTCATTTCCAGTAGTTTTATCCAGAAAACTTGAGGTAGTAATGATGTTCATAACATCATTCGATTCATACATATAAAGCTATCTTATTCGAAGGTTTAAACTTGTAATCACTAGAACATAGTTTAGTTAATTCTAAACTTGTTCGCAAATAAAAGTTAATCCTTCTAATTTGACTTTTAAAATCAACTAAACACATGTTCTATATCTATATGATATGCTAACTTAATGATTTAAAACCTGGAAACACGAAGAACACTGTAAAACCGGACATACGCCGTCGTAGTAACACCGCGGGCTGTTTTGGGTTAGTTAATTTAAAACTATGATAAACTTTGATTTAAAAGTTGTTCTTCTGGGAAAATGATTTTTATTATGAACATGAAACTATATCCAAAAATTATGGTTAAACTCAAAGTGGAAGTATGTTTTCTAAAATGGTCATCTAGACGTCGTTCTTTCGACTGAAATGACTACATTTACAAAAATGACTTGTAACTTATATTTCTGACTATAAACCTATACTTTTTCTGTTTAGATTCATAAAATAGAGTTCAATATGAAACCATAGCAATTTGATTCACTCAAAACGGATTTAAAATGAAGAAGTTATGGGTAAAACAAGATTGGATAATTTTTCTTGTTGTAGCAACGTGAAAATTGGTAACAAATCTATATTAATCATATCCTAGCTAAATTATATTGTATTATACATGTATTCTAATATATTATGTAATCTTGGGATACCATAGACACGTATGCAAATGTTTTGACATATCATATCGACCCGTGTATATATTATTTGGAACAACCATAGACACTATATATGCAGTAATGTGGGAGTTAGCTATACAGGGTTGAGGTTGATTCCAAAAATATATATACTTTGAGTTGTGATCTAGCCTGAGACGTGTATACACTGGGTCGTGGATTGATTCAAGATAATATATATCAATTTTTTTTCTGTACATCTAACGTTGGACAACTAGTTGTAGGTTACTAACGAGGACAGCTTACTTAATAAACTTAAAACATCAAAATGTATTAAAAGTGTTGTAAATATATTTTGAATATACTTTGATATATATGTACATATTTGTTATAGGTTCGTGAATCGACCAGTGGCCAAGTCTTACTTCCCGACGAAGTAAAAATCTGTGAAAGTGAGTTATAGTCCCACTTTTAAAATCTAATATTTTTGGGATGAGAATACATGCAGGTTTTATAAATGATTCACAAAATAGACACAAGTATGTGAAACTACATTCTATGGTTGAATTATCGAAATCGAATATGCCCCTTTTTATTAAGTCTGGTAATCTAAGAATTAGGGAACAGACACCCTAATTGACGCGAATCCTAAAGATAGATCTATTGGGCCTAACAAACCCCATCCAAAGTACCAGATGCTTTAGTACTTCGAAATTTATATCATATCCGAAGGGTGTCCCGGAATGATGGGGATATTCTTATATATGCATCTTGTTAATGTCGGTTACCAGGTGTTCACCATATGAATGATTTTTATCTCTATATATGGGATGTATATTGAAATATGAAATCTTGTGGTCTATTGTTACGATTTGATATATATAGATTAAACCTATAACTCACCAACATTTTTGTTGACGTTTAAAGCATGTTTATTCTCAGGTGAATATTAAGAGCTTCCGTTGTTGCATACTAAAATAAGGATAAGATTTGGAGTCCATGTTTATATAATATTATGTAAAAACTGCATTCAAGAAACATATGTCGATGTAATATATTTCTATTGTAAACCATTATGTAATGGTCGTGTGTAAACAGTATATTTTAGATTATCATTATTTGATAATCTACGTAATGCTTTTGAAACCTTTATTGATAAAATAAAGGTTATGGTTGTTTTAAAAATGAATGCAGTCTTTGAAAAACATCTCATATAGAGGTCAAAACCTCGCAACGAAATCAATTAATATGGAACGTTTATAATCAATATGAACGAGACATTTCACCTGTTGCATTATAGATGCCATTAGAAATGCAATGTTTACCTTAAGTGAGTGTATGAGACACCACAAAAGAGTAACCTCATTTGCATTCATTCTCCAAAGTAATTCACCCTTTCCATATACGTTTATGGAGATGATCTGTTGCCATAGACCATATGTTGAAGCAAGGTGATGCACTAAGAAACCCTCTTTGTTGACGAATTCAAATTTGAGTTGTCCTTCACTCAGTGTTTCAAGAACACATTCTTTTTCCAACCATTCCGGAAACTCATCAAATGAGTTTGGGTTAAGGAAAAATTTGATCCCGTTACTTGGAACATCCATGATATTTCCAAATTCTTCAAGTGTCAAGGAATAGCTTTTGCCATAGAGAATGAATGATATCTTCATATCATCATGGAATTGGAAGTTTGCATAGAACTCATTAACATGAAGAGGATATAGAGGTCCTCGAAGATTGAGAAAGAAATTCCAATTCACACTAGAGAAGTTGGCCAGCGAATAGGTTGAGAGTTGATGGGTTGACACTTCTCTTTCTTCGATAATTTATCTCATGATTTGGTTGTGGGTATTTAGGGATTGTGAAGGTGGGTATGAGTTTTGGTTGAGTGTGCTAGTATTTATAGAGACCTAATAGAAACTACTTTTACTTTTTCACAAGAGAGGTAGGTTAAGTGAGTAAAGTCTTTTGGTTGACAAGTCAATTTTTACTTGAGAGAAGTTATTGAGCCTAATAGGACAAAATGATTTGTTAGTTTATGCAAAGTTTATTTTGCAGTTGAGCTTCGATCGTCCGTGATGTGAGCCGTAGATTAATTGTTTTGGAAAAAATTAAACTCGCTGTTGGTACAGAACACACAAGGTTGGGCTCACGGTTGACCGTAGTTCAGCCGTATATAAATCTGACATGCTTGGTATTTTTGATTAAAGGCATGTAATAAGCACACACAAATACTTCATTAAACACACATAATAAAGTTCTTCAAACATTTTGTTTTAAACATTCAACCATTCAACCATAGAAAGTTTTCACGAGAGTTTGTTAGAATTCTTCACTTGATTCATCATCCTCCTCATTTCCTGACCTACAGGTCAAGCTTCTGATCACTCCTTTAAGTAACTTCTTCATTTTTGATTCCTTTTTCAGACTTTTGATTTGTGTCTGATAGATCTTATCCATCTTGGCATTGACCCCAAGATCTCTCACGGGTTCATTTTCTTCTTCATTTTCACTGTCTGATATCTCAATAGCTCCTCTGCTCGTTCCTGCCTCATTGGTAGTTCTTCTTCGTTTGGAGGTTGATCCTCCAGTTGTTTTTGGTGGTAGGATTGGTTTATGAGTGAGTGGAAGAGAGTCATCACTCGTGATTTTGAGGTGCCTAAACAGTTTGTTTAGATGCATTCCATAAGGCAATCCTCGAGTTGTTTCGGTGATGAGTCCACTCATCCTGGTTGCCATCAGATAGACAATATTTACTTTGATTCCGCTTTCCAAACACCACAAGAGAGCAACTTGAGTAGCATGAATGTTTGAGTGATTTCCTGATCTGCAGTAGATGTTGTAGTCAATGACTTTGTTCCAATTTTCATACTCAGAGGAGAGATGTCTACTCAGTACTCCAGATCTCTCAATTTCAGAGCGAGGAACACTGTCTTTGCACAGTGCATCTATTACTGCCATTTTGTTGGAGATAAAACTTGGAAGATATGCCAGTCCATGATGTGAACTGAAGAATTATTCACCATCTGTTAGAACTTGGAGAATGCGTCCGAAATCCTCAAGTGAGTAGTGGTAATCGGTGCCTTGAAGACTAAAGGAGACTTCATTGTTCACGAAATTGAAATTTGCATAAAATTCACGAATGAGAGATGGATAAATGGTACCATCAATAGTGAGAAATACTTCCCATTTAAGAGTTTTGAATTGTCTCACAAGTTCTGGCATTTGATCGTGGGAAACTTTTCTTCCTTCAGTGATAGGGCGTCTAGAGAGAAACCAAGCATTGTACCTAATTCTCTCTGTAGGATCCGAAGGTGGGTTGTATGAGTCCTTTCTTTTTGGTTCGTCTCCTCTTGCCATTTTCTACACAATGATACTTCAGATTAGTTCAAGGTGTATAATTTCAATTGTAGGCAACACGTTTTACAAACTTTAATTATCATCAATACTTAGATGTTTTGATGTTAATGTTCTTCACATTTTCACTCTTCATTAGTGTCAATGAGTTTGCAACTAGATTAAGATTTTCACAAAGTTCATATGTGTTCTAGACTTCTGAAATCATCATCAACACATGTTTTGATATTCAACATTATTACACTCAATTAGCAACAATGTCATTCATATCATATGAACAATGCTTCTATGAAAATCTAACCTAGATGTATAATGAACCCTAGAATTATCCAAAGTTAAATCAATGCATACAATAATCATTACTACAATCATTTCTAAATTGTTCTTCAAGAACAATTTCAATTGTTTGCATCAATTTAGGTTTTGATTCATTCTAGTTAGGGTTTCTTCATAACCCTAATTCATCATACAAACACAATTGAATGTTAGGAAAGCAAGGATTAATCATACCGAAAGTAGGAATTGAAATTGAGGGAATGAGCGTTCTTCTCCGTGTGGTCAATATCCTCAGTTGTGTGTAGGTGTGTATGTTTTGAAGTGGGTTAAAAGAAATAAAAGTGAGGGTTTAATTTAATTTAAAACAGAATCAGACCACGCACGGTCGAAGCACGGTCGACCGTGGTGTTAGCCGTGTAGATATTTTTCCATGCACAGGACATGAGTCTGCGGTCGAGTATACGGTCAGCCGTGATGCTGCCGTGGATCCTTCTGATCACTCGTTTCATCACTTCTTCTTTCTTCGAACGCGTTTTGACGATTCTTTGGTTCTATAGAATACTTGAGGACAAGTTTTCTTTTCCTAACATTGAATGATTACATCCTCCCGATGTTTAATCATCAATGACACGTAATATACTATATCTATATGTATATTTATATTCAATCACACATAGTATACACACAACGCATCAATCTAGTATTTAGCATGCAATACATGTTTTCACATAAACACACAATCCTCAGGCAAGTAAGCTTTCTACACTTGATCTTTTAAAATCATTTTTCAAAAACAATTTTCATTTGTAAGAAAAACCTTTCATTTATACAAAGTCTTGTGACAAGATTATTTTCATTAGCATTTTGATCATTGATTTTGATTGATTTTAAGATTACCCAATCATTGACTTATCCCTACCATGGAATTGCTAGCTTGATCCATTTTTCCCATGTTTTCAATTTTCCTAATAATAGACAATGGACTTTGATTACAAGATTTGTGTTTGCTAGAGTCGTGACATACATTCATTTTATGTTTACCTCTTGATGAATCACAAATAGTTATCCTTTCAAGTTTTCTTTTCAAAGAGTTATTTTCATCAATTAAAACTTTGTTAAGTTGTCTAACTTTGTGTAATTCTTTCTCCAAAACTTTTACTTTGTCACGACTACTATCATACACAAATTTAATGGACTTGTAATCATCTAACAATTCTTCATAATTAGAAGGATAGAGTACATGTACCTCATTGCAATCCATGCTTGAGACATCATCTTCCTTGAATGGAGATTCAACCTCTTCTTTACTTTGACCATCTTGATCCACATCATTCCAAGAACTCATGAGGCAAAAGTCTTCTTCTTCATTCAACCCTTTTGCTTGAAAATCACCAATCTTTTTTTAAACCCTTCTATATTCCTCTACCCTTTAAACTCCTAGAGTTTAAATCTTTTTGAGAACATAGTGAGTTCCAACATTCTTTTGCACTTTCACATGAGATTATCTTTAATCTTTCTTCACTAGGAAGAATTCCATGAAGTAGTGAAATTGCATCAAATTGTTTCAAAACATCATTGTTTTGAAAAGTTGACTTTACTAGTCTTGAACTAGCTTGTGGTACAAAGTATCCTACTTTGATTATTCTCCACAAGTATTAATCCTTGGATTTAAGATAAGACTCAAATCTTGATTTCCACACATCAATATTCATCTTATCAAAGATTGGTGCTTCTTTCACCAATTCTTCCAAATATCCCATAGTTTGAGTTGATCCGAGAATCGTTGACTCAAGTTTTTGCACAACGAATTTTAACGCTTTCGCGATCGTTTGTAGCGCAATGATTTGAGCAACCGCATTGATACCAATTGTAAGTAACTAGAGGGGAGTGAATAGTTACTTAATACATTTTTACCAATTTTTTGATTGATCACCAAATTCAATTTTACTTTGATCAACCAACTCAACTCAAACTTGATGTGTGTAGTGTATATGTTCAAATGATAAATGAAGTAATGTAAAGAACATAGACACAAGGATTTATAGTGGTTCGGGTGGATGTTAACTAATCCACCTTAATCCACTCCCCGATTACACTAATCGGGATTTGTTGCTTCACTAAGCACTTTTCTCCAAACCCGGTGGAGATCCGATTTACAAGTCTTCAATCTTCTTTAGTAGACAACAAACCTAATCTTTCTATCCCTTTGAAAGATCAACTCCAACCTAGATCAACTTGTATTCACCTTGGATAAGTATTAATCCCCAAATAAGATTAATCAACTTCCTAAGTCCCTTTAAGAAAGTAGATCACTAAGCTAGCCTATGCTTCCACTAATTGAAGTTACAAGACTTATACACTCTGCAATGATTATCCTAACACAATACTAGGACACACATTACATTAAGTAAACTCACAAGATAAATGATTTTGATTAGTAAGTTTACAACAACCCAATTCTATATCTATAAGATCATAGAATCTTCTCTTGCTTGATCACATTTGAGTAGTAGTTGATGCACTTGTGATCACTAGAGATAAGTCTTTGAAATATGAAAGAGGGTCTGCTACAAATGCTCTTAAATGTTTGCCTTTTATAGTGGGATTCAAAAAATTGCCGTTGACACACGGTTGCCTGCATGGTCGACGGTGGTGCGACCGTGCGTGCTTTAGTCTAAAATTGGTATCCGTTGTATAGCCGTTTGACTCAGATTTGAACACCACATTTTGGCACCTTTACTCCTTCTAGCACATGCAAAAGAAACCAAACATCCTATACAAGTACTATATGCATTAAGTGTGTGAGATTTGATCTTATTGCATGAAAGTGACTAATCATTCCAAAAGTGGTAAACCCAACATTCTTAGAGAAGTGTCTTGATTGATATTTAGGGAAATTTCAGTTTGGTCAAGACTTAATTAGTCACATTAATGCTCTTGGTTCAATTCTAAAGGCTAGTCACTGTATCATTAACTTCCTAGTTCCAATTAATCACAAGTCATGTTTCATTTGAGTTTAGTTAGGGATTAATTGAATAATGTCTCTATAAGATAATCATGAAGTATGTAGAAACATTAAGGTTAAGTTATTCTTGAACAAGCAATCACACTTAGTTACTTAGACTAGATCAAATAGACAATTGACTATAGTTTCATTGTGAATCATTTTACACTTAATCTATTGGAGTAGGTTAGTTACTTGAATCCTAACTAATGAGCACATGGAAAACATATTAATCAAGTTGACAAGTTTATGATTATTAAGCATTATTAGCAAGTAGAAAGTAATACTCACATAGCAAGAGATAGTTATTCTAGGATCAATCATATAGATACTTGCACAACTTATAATTCAAACACTTAATAAGTTTAATGTGCAATATAACACATTACATGATTAATGTGTAAGCACACATTAATGTCCAACACATGCACAAGGGAAGAGCAATCTCTAGTTGGGACTTGGTGACCATCCTAAATGTATCTAAGTGTGTTTTAGGATTACAAGTCATTTCTAGTTTAATCTTGAGAGCATGGTTCTTCATTTAGCCTTAATTAATCACTAAGTCATTTCTAATAGCAATTATTATTTTAGTGATATTGGCTTAAGTGTGTTGGTACTTGATGATCATACTAAGGATATCTAGATAAGAATTAAGATCACGAGTTGTTGATTAACACTTATGTGTTATGCCTAATCTTGGTTAATTTGTCATTAAGATGTCATTAGGCTTAATTAATCACAATTAGTGTTTTTATGACCAAAACTCAATTGAGTATGGAGAAGGCATCTATTCTAAGCATGTTGAGAAAGGTTTCATGAATTATAGATGTCGGGAACTAGTCAAACTTTATTTGGTCAAAAATGGTGACAGAAGAAACTGCGGTCGCACTGCGGTTGACCGTGGTGGCGATCGTGCAACTTGTTTTCACGAAACTGCGTTGCAATTCAGTTTAGGGTTTCACGGTTGATTATGCGGTTGACCGTACCTCGACCGTGTGTTTTCCTAAACTTTTAATTTCATTCTTAATCCTATGTTTGACTTGGTCGTTTGCAAGATAAAGTATGGATTAGTGACCTTGCGTGTTTTATGTTAAGATGTCAGTCATCACTTATGCATATGTATGTGTCATCATCAAAACATATTCTTTGGTTAATTACACTTTGGTTAATTATACTTAAGTTTATTGTTTAGTGTATTAACCCACATTCAACCAACAACCTGAAAAATGATAAGTTATTTAGTTTGAATATAATATGGTTTAAGTGTCGTTATAAGAAATCTTATACCCGATCGGTAGAAAAATCTGACAAACTTGGCATATCTTCTCTTGATAAGAATAAGAATCGATATAAATTTTGAATGTTATGAAAACTATTCACTATAAGTTTTCCTTATATAGTTTCAATAGTTTCGACTTTTTCTTTAGTCACTTCAAATAATTTTAACTTTTGCTTTAGTCGCGTCAAATAATTTAAACTTTATTTTAGTCGCGTCAAATAATTTTAACTTTTGCGTTTTGTCACATCAAATAATTCAAACTTTTACTGTTAATAATTATTGTATCGTATTACTAAATATAAATAGATAACATAAAAAGTGAATATGGATAATATTATTAAGAATTAGTGCTTATTTATAAGCAAAATAAATAAAAAAAACTATATGGAGTGAGATACTTTAATAAAAGAAGAATAGGATATAGAAGAATGAGATGTGGTGTTGTCATGAAAGAGAAAGTGATCCAATAGGGTATGTACCCTTATTATGACCCATTATAAAACTAAAGAATAGTCTTAAATTGGATTTTGGAAGATGCAAGAAAACTTCGTGCTGATAAATTGAGTTGACTTTGTGTTAAGCTATAGTCCAAAATTTTATTCATCCTTTTATTTGGGATTAAGAATTAAGAGTCGCCTTGGATATAAATATATTGTTGAAGTTTATTTGAACACATATAGCGTTATCACATTTTATACATTATTTGTTGACCATAATAATGACTAATTTAAGTACATCATGTTAATGTTATTTGAATTTATCACAATATAGTTTTTAATGATAATATAATATTACGAAGATTAATGGAAACTAAAAAGGGGATGATTCTCACACACACTTTTTTGATCCTCACACACCTATTTTAACATTTTACTCTTCTAATAATACTCAATTGGTGTGTGAGGATCAAAAAAGTGTGTGTGAGAATCATCCCCCAAACTAAAATGATCTTTCAAGAGAATATATATATATATTTTGTTAACAAAAATACTTTATTATACGATAGTAAAGTTTTTTCACAATACCTATATAAAATGTTTTAATTCTTCAACTGAAATTTGGGTATTTCACATCCCGGCAAATGGATCTATTACTGACAAATTTGCGAAATAGCAGTCTTTGTATAACTTCCTGGCTCTTTCTTACAGAAAAGAGATAAATATAATATATTGAAAAATTCAGTACAAAGACAATTAAGTTAGCGACTTACTATTTCAAAGTCGTCTATAAATGAATAATAAATAAGCTTATCTTTAAAATATATGGACGTGGAGACACTTGAAAACTTCAACACTAAACACAAAGAAAGGCTGCTGCTAATTAAGTACATTAATAGATGCGAAAATGGAGTGCAGAACATTGGACTTAACAATCAATTATGCCAATGATTTAAGACAAGTTAGAAGAATTTTCAAAATGAAAGTTTACGCCAAGGTATTTGATCTTTCCTCAGGTATTTGATCTTTCCTCTTAAATTATTCAGGGCTAGTCTCAAGAATTTAAGTACCTTTAGAAAGTTAAAAAAGGTCAATAGGCCTTAACGAGTAATATGAATTATTTAAAAAAAAAAAAAGTTATTTAAAATCAGGTCCAAACCTTGCTAAGTTTTTCTTTTTTCTGGGGCCTTTGATTGTTGTTTTTGGGCATATTCTGCTTCATCTTCGCTGCTTCAGTTGTGTTTCTCTAGTTCATCTGTTTCTCAAATCTCCGATTGTGTCTGTATATATATAAAAAAGTGCCCCCTGAAAACCATATGCCCCGAGCACTCGATCAGGTTGCTTCCCTCTGGACCTCCCATGAACTTAATAATGATAATAATCTTGGTCCATACTAAAATTTCATTCGATTTTTCTTTCATCTAGACACTATCTACATTGATGATATGGAACGGATTCAGGTACTAATCAACGGTATTGATACAACGGAGAAACGGACCCCAGTGGATAAACACGGGCAAACCAATCCTGCATGGAACTACACAATGAAGTACGTGGTAGGTGATTCATCAGTCGAGCACTATGGTACAGTGCTCGTGATCAAACTATATTGTAAGCGTAAGCTTGGGGATCGATACATAGGAGAAGTTCATAAATCGTTAAAAGATCTTTATGAGTATGCGTGTACAACGGGTGGTAGCGCAGTAGTTTGTTACCCTGTACTAAAAGGCTCAATCGAGTCACAAGGACAACTTTGTTTCTCGTATAGGTTCGGCGATAAAGTCTCTATCGAAAAGCTAATGCTCGCAGATAGTATTGCATCCTTTTTGTTAACCGATTCTAGTAGCATAGCATGATATGGCTTAAGTACTGTTTGCAGAATTTTGTAAATAATCATGTTTATTTGCTCTACCTCAATTTGATTTGGTTCCCAAACTTTTTTATCTGAACATGCTAGATAAAAAGTTAATGAAGATAAAAAGCTAGGTATATTTAAGCATGTAATGAAACTTGAGTAACGTAAGAATTTTAAGTCGATCTCTTTATATGATGAATGTGGATCGAGCACAAAAGAGTATACTAGTTGTTGGTGCATGTCATTCTCAGCCGTAGATCATTTATCTTTTTAATACATTTGGTCATGTAATAACGCATCTCGGTGACTATTGATTATATACGTGTTTGTGTGTGCTTATTTAATTAAACAATCAATATGTTAAACTGCATACACAGTCGACCGAGTGTGTCCACACACTCGACCGACTGTGTGACTCAGTCGACTGACTATCTTACACAGTCGACCGACCGTGTCTGGCATGCAGTATATATACGGGTTGATACCTCCTTTGTGAGGTTACACATTCCATTAGCCCTATGCATCTGGTTTTCGTCCCAGCCGAACCCTAACACCATATACCACCGAAATAATCCGTTTAGACATCGATCTAATCTAGATTCTACCATAGGTTTGACCAAAATCAATCCCGACACGACCCGTATCTCAGTTTTACTCGATTCTAGTGATTTCCGCCTCTAGTCTCGATTACAAGCGACCTAAGATTCACCATTACGTCGTCTACAAAGTGGTATCAGAGCTGGAGTCTCTGGTTTGCTTGATTAAAATCGTTTTTGGGTCAAAATTTTTAGGTTTTTGGTGTTTAATCCGTTTTGTTCTTGTTTTTCTGTGTTCTTACGTTATAGTAGAAGTTTTTTGTGTTAAAACGTGTTACCTTTGTATTTAGCAGGATCCCCAACGTTTTGTTTTAGGTGTTTTGGTCAATAATCGATCGAAAAATCGATTTTCCCATTAAAAAACCCTAAAAATCGACCAGTTACTGTCAAGAACACACTCGGTCGTGAGAGTCTTGATACTCGACTGAGTGAGTCCCTCAACCGACCGAGCGAGTTTACCAGTCGACCGTGTGAGTTGAAGTCAAACCGTGTTAGTTTTATCAAGTCACTCGACCGTGTGAGTCTAGACACCCAACCGTGTGAGTAACACAATCGACCGAGTGACACAGACACTCGACCGTGGGAGTTGTAATACCAAAGTGAACTATAGTAATGAAGTGCTGCCCAATTTTTGTTAGACATTCGACCGTTTGAGTAGACACTCGACCATGTGACATAGACACTCGATCGTGTGACCTAGACACTCGACCGTGTGACCTAGACACTCGACCGTGTGACCTAGACATTCGACTGCGTGACATAGACACTCGACCGTGTAACCGAGACACTCGACCGTGTGACTATTTAATCAGAAACTTAATTTGCTTTTAATCAAACTTAATTAATCAAGATGTACGACACTAATCAAGATGTTGCTAATGAATATACTGCCCTTGTGATAACTCCTGGACTTCAAAAAAATGCTACTTTCCGAGAGTGAATCGGGAACCTCAAACAAGGTTCTGAAACTTGAGAACCTTAATGAGTTTTTAGACTGGAAAAGTAGATTTATGATCTATTTAAACGGTATAGACTCTAGATTGTGGGAGTTCATTGAAACTGAGTATGTCTGGCCTGTAGGGGTAATGGTGAACCGAAAGAAACATCATAGTTTGATCCTGGTAAACGTGAACAGTATAATTTGGAATGTAGATGTTATGCACATCTTACTCAGGCCTTGTCTAAAGACATTTTTCAGCAGTTTAAGAACAGGAATAAGACGTCATATACACTTTGGCTTGCTCTTCAGTCAGCCACAGAGGGTACTGCGGTTTACCGTGCAACTAAGGGTAAAGTGTTAAAAGATGAATGAAAAGTGTTTGCTGCTATTCCTTCCAAGACTCTTTGGCAGACGTTGTCTAGATACCGACTTCTTGTTTCTGAGATGGCTGATTATGGAATTGAGGTGTCAGATGTTAAGGCTATACGGGTTTTGAAGGATGGACTTCCAGAAAGATGGGATGCTGAAATTGAACAGATTCATAACAGGGCTATTACTTCTAGTCGACAGTTGACATTGACAGCTTTCACATCCAAGCTTATGGAAAAGGACATTCAAGTTGAGGCTAAGAGAAAATGACTTGGAAATAGTTGCTACTGCAGCTGGTACTTCTTCTTCGGTGATGCATGCTCCACTGTAGACAGCCTATATCTCATGTGATCATTCACAGACTTCTGCACAGTGACTGGGTACTTTCTGAAATGTCCCGTTCTTATTGATTAAAAACGTTCCATATTAATTGATTTCGTTGCGAGGTTTTGACCTCTATATGAGACGTTTTTCAAAGACTGCATTCATTTTAAAACAAACCATAACCTTTATTTCATCAATAAAGGTTTAAAAAGCTTTACGTAGATTATCAAATAATGATAATCTAAAATATCCTGTTTACACACGACCATTACATAATGGTTTACAATACAAATATGTTACAACAAAATAAGTTTCTTGAATGCAGTTTTTACACAATATCATACAAGCATGGACTCCAAATCTCGTCCTTATTTAAGTATGCGACAGCGGAAGCTCTTAATAATCACCTGAGAATAAACATGCTTAAAACGTCAACAAAAATGTTGGTGAGTTATAGGTTTAACCTATATATATCAAATCATAATAATAGACCACAAGATTTCATATTTTAATACACATCCCATACATAGAGATAAAAATCATTCATATGGTGAACACCTGGTAACCGACATTAACAAGATGCATATATAAGAATATCCCCATCATTCCGGGACACCCTTCGGATATGATATAAATTTCGAAGTACTAAAG
The DNA here is from genome assembly GCF_046630445.1 of Rutidosis leptorrhynchoides. Lineage (NCBI taxonomy): Eukaryota > Viridiplantae > Streptophyta > Magnoliopsida > Asterales > Asteraceae > Rutidosis > Rutidosis leptorrhynchoides. The sequence goes on along the minus strand of NC_092338.1, from coordinate 84,271,784 downwards.
CATCCGGTACTTTGGATGGGGCTTGTTGGGCCCGATAGATCTATCTTTAGGATTCGCGTCAATTAGGGTGTCTGTTCCCTAATTCTTAGATTACCAGACTTAATAAAAAGGGGCATATTCGATTTCGATAATTCAACCATAGAATGTAGTTTCACGTACTTGTGTCTATTTTGTAAATCATTTATAAAACCTGCATGTATTCTCATCCCAAAAATATTAGATTTTAAAAGTGGGACTATAACTCACTTTCACAGATTTTTACTTCGTCGGGAAGTAAGACTTGGCCACTGGTTGATTCACGAACCTATAACAATATATACATATATATCAAAGTATGTTCAAAATATATTTACAACACTTTTAATATATTTTGATGTTTTAAGTTTATTAAGTCAGCTGTCCTCGTTAGTAACCTACAACTAGTTGTCCACAGTTAGATGTACAGAAATAAATCGATAAATATTATCTTGAATCAATCCACGACCCAGTGTATACGTATCTCAGTATTGATCACAACTCAAACTATATATATTTTGGAATCAACCTCAACCCTGTATAGCTAACTCCAACATTCACATATAGAGTGTCTATGGTTGTTCCGAAATATATATAGATGTGTCGACATGATAGGTAGAAACATTGTATACGTGTCTATGGTATCTCAAGATTACATAATATACAATACAAGTTGATTGAGTTATGGTTGGAATAGATTTGTTACCAATTTTCACGTAGCTAAAATGAGAAAAATTATCCAATCTTGTTTTACCCATAACTTCTTCGTTTTAAATCTGTTTTGAGTGAATCAAATTGCTATGGTTTCATATTTAACTCTATTTTATGAATCTAAACAGAAAAGTATAGGTTTATAGTCGGAAAAATAAGTTACAAGTCGTTTTTGTAAAGGTAGTCATTTCAGTCGAAAGAACGACGTCTAGATGACCATTTTAGAAAACATACTTCCACTTTGAGTTTAACCATAATTTTTGGATATAGTTTCATGTTCATAATAAAAATCATTTTCTCAGAATAACAACTTTTAAATCAAAGTTTATCATAGTTTTTAATTAACTAACCCAAAACAGCCCGCGGTGTTACTACGACGGCGTAAATCCGGTTTTACGGTGTTTTTCGTGTTTCCAGGTTTTAAATCATTAAGTTAGCATATCATATAGATATAGAACATGTGTTTAGTTGATTTTAAAAGTCAAGTTAGAAGGATTAACTTTTGTTTGCGAACAAGTTTAGAATTAACTAAACTATGTTCTAGTGATTACAAGTTTAAACCTTCGAATAAGATAGCTTTATATGTATGAATCGAATGATGTTATGAACATCATTACTACCTTAAGTTCCTTGGATAAACCTACTGGAAAAGAGAAAAATGGATCTAGCTTCAATGGATCCTTGGATGGCTCGAAGTTCTTGAAGCAAAATCATGACACGAAAACAAGTTCAAGTAAGATCATCACTTGAAATAAGATTGTTATAGTTATAGAAATTGAACCAAAGTTTGAATATGATTATTACCTTGTATTAGAATGATAACCTACTGTAAGAAAAAAAGATTTCTTGAGGTTGGATGATCACCTTACAAGATTGGAAGTGAGCTAGCAAACTTGAAAGTATTCTTGATTTTATGAAACTAGAACTTTTGGAATTTATGAAGAACACTTAGAACTTGAAGATAGAACTTGAGAGAGATCAATTAGATGAAGAAAATTGAAGAATGAAAGTGTTTGTAGGTGTTTTTGGTCGTTGGTGTATGGATTAGATATAAAGGATATGTAATTTTGTTTTCATGTAAATAAGTCATGAATGTTTACTCATATTTTTGTAATTTTATGAGATATTTCATGCTAGTTGCCAAATGATGGTTCCCACATGTGTTAGGTGACTCACATGGGCTGCTAAGAGCTGATCATTGGAGTGTATATACCAATAGTACATACATCTAAAAGCTGTGTATTGTACGAGTACGAATACGGGTGCATACGAGTAGAATTGTTGATGAAACTGAACGAGGATGTAATTGTAAGCATTTTTGTTAAGTAGAAGTATTTTGATAAGTGTCTTGAAGTCTTTCAAAAGTGTATGAATACATATTAAAACACTACATGTATATACATTTTAACTGAGTCGTTAAGTCATCGTTAGTCGTTACATGTAAATGTTGTTTTGAAACCTTTAGGTTAACGATCTTGTTAAATGTTGTTAACCCAATGTTTATAATATCAAAAGAGATTTTAAATTATTATATTATCATGATATTATGATATACGAATATCTATTAATATGATATATATACATTAAATGTCGTTACAACGATAATCGTTACATATATGTCTCGTTTCAAAATCATTAAGTTAGTAGTCTTGTTTTTACATATGTAGTTCATTGTTAATATACTTAATGATATGTTTACTTATAATAATATCATGTTAACTATATATATAACCATATATATGTCATCATATAGTTTTTACAAGTTTTAACGTTCGTGAATCACCGGTCAACTTGGGTGGTCAATTGTCTATATGAAACCTATTTCAATTAATCAAGTCTTAACAAGTTTGATTGCTTAACATGTTGGAAACATTTAATCATGTAAATATCAATCTCAATTAATATATATAAACATGGAAAAGTTCGGGTCACTACAGTACCTACCCGTTAAATAAATTTCGTCCCGAAATTTTAAGCTGTTGAAGGTGTTGACGAATCTTCTGGAAATAGATGCGGGTATTTCTTCTCCATCTGATCTTCATGCTCCTAGGTGAACTCGGGTCCTCTACGAGCATTCCATCGAACCTTAACAATTGGTATCTTGTTTTGCTTAAGTCTTTTAACCTCACGATCCATTATTTCGACGGGTTCTTCGATGAATTGAAGTTTTTCGTTGATTTGGATTTCATCTAACGGAATAGTGAGATCTTCTTTAGCAAAACATTTCTTCAAATTCGAGACGTGGAAAGTGTTATGTACAGCCGCGAGTTGTTGAGGTAACTCTAGTCGGTAAGCTACTGGTCCGACACGATCAATAATCTTGAATGGTCCAATATACCTTGGATTTAATTTCCCTCGTTTACCAAATCGAACAACGCCTTTCCAAGGTGCAACTTTAAGCATGACCATCTCTCCAATTTCAAATTCTATATCTTTTCTTTTAATGTCAGCGTAGCTCTTTTGTCGACTTTGGGCGGTTTTCAACCGTTGTTGAATTTGGATGATCTTCTCGGTAGTTTCTTGTATAATCTCCGGACCCGTAATCTGTCTATCCCCCACTTCACTCCAACAAATCGGAGACCTGCACTTTCTACCATAAAGTGCTTCAAACGGCGCCATCTCAATGCTTGAATGGTAGCTGTTGTTGTAGGAAAATTCTGCTAACGGTAGATGTCGATTCCAACTGTTTCCGAAATCAATAACACATGCTCGTAGCATGTCTTCAAGCGTTTGTATCGTCCTTTCGCTCTGCCCATCAGTTTGTGGATGATAGGCAGTACTCATGTCTAGACGAGTTCCTAATGCTTGCTGTAATGTCTGCCAGAATCTTGAAATAAATCTGCCATCCCTATCAGAGATAATAGAGATTGGTATTCCATGTCTGGAGACGACTTCCTTCAAATACAGTCGTGCTAACTTCTCCATCTTGTCATCTTCTCTTATTGGCAGGAAGTGTGCTGATTTGGTGAGACGATCAACTATTACCCAAATAGTATCAAAACCACTTGCAGTCCTTGGCAATTTAGTGATGAAATCCATGGTAATGTTTTCCCATTTCCATTCCGGGATTTCGGGTTGTTGAAGTAGACCTGATGGTTTCTGATGCTCAGCTTTGACCTTAGAACACGTCAAACATTCTCCTACGTATTTAGCAACATCGGCTTTCATACCCGGCCACCAAAAATGTTTCTTGAGATCCTTGTACATCTTTCCCGTTCCAGGATGTATTGAGTATCTGGTTTTATGAGCTTCTCTAAGTACCATTTCTCTCATATCTCCAAATTTTGGTACCCAAATCCTTTCAGCCCTATACCGGGTTCCGTCTTCCCGAATATTAAGATGCTTCTCCGATCCTTTGGGTATTTCATCCTTTAAATTTCCCTCTTTTAAAACTCCTTGTTGCGCCTCCTTTATTTGAGTAGTAAGGTTATTATGAATCATTATATTCATAGATTTTACTCGAATGGGTTATCTGTCCTTCCTGCTCAAGGCATCGGCTACCACATTTGCCTTCCCCGGGTGGTAACGAATCTCAAAGTCGTAATCATTCAATAATTCAATCCACCTACGCTGCCTCATATTCAGTTGTTTCTGATTAAATATGTGTTGAAGACTTTTGTGGTCGGTATATATAATACTTTTGACCCCATATAAGTAGTGCCTCCAAGTCTTTAATGCAAAAACAACCGTGCCTAATTCCAAATCATGCGTCGTATAATTTTGTTCGTGAATCTTCAATTGTCTAGACGCATAAGCAATCACCTTCGTTCGTTGCATTAATACACAACCGAGATCTTGTTTTGATGCATCACAATAAATCACAAAATCATCATTCCCTTCAGGCAATGACAATATAGGTGCCGTAGTTAGCTTTTTCTTCAATAACTGAAACACTTTCTCTTGTTCATCATTCCATTCAAATTTCTTCCCTTTATGCGTTAATGCAGTCAAGGGTTTTGCTATTCTGGAAAAGTCTTGGATGAACCTTCTGTAGTAACCAGCTAGTCCTAAAAACTGGCGTATGTGTTTCGGAGTTTTCGGGGTTTCCCACTTTTCAACAGTTTCTATCTTTGCCGGATCCACCTTAATACCTTCTTTGTTCACTATGTGACCGAGGAATTGAACTTCTTCCAACCAAAATGCACACTTTGAAAACTTAGCGTACAATTCTTCCTTCCTCAATACTTCTAACACCTTTCTCAAATGTTCACCGTGTTCTTGGTCATTCTTTGAGTAAATAAGTATGTCATCAATGAAAACAATGACAAACTTGTCAAGGTATGGTCCACACACTTGGTTCATAAGGTCCATGAACACAGCTGGTGCATTAGTTAAACCAAACGGCATAACCATAAACTCGTAATGACCGTAACGTGTTCTGAAAGCAGTCTTTGGAATATCATCTTCTTTCACCCGCATTTGATGATACCCGGAACGTAAGTCAATCTTTGAATAAACAGACGAGCCTTGTAGTTGATCAAATAAGTCGTCAATTCTCAGTAGTGGGTAGCGGTTCTTGATGGTAAGTTTGTTCAACTCTCGGTAGTCGATACACAACCTGAATGTACCATCTTTCTTCTTGACAAACAAAACAGGAGCTCCCCACGGTGATGTGCTTGGTCGAATGAAACCACGCTCTAAAAGTTCTTGTAATTGGCTTTGTAGTTCTTTCATCTCACTGGGTGCGAGTCTGTAAGGAGCACGAGCTATTGGTGCAGCTCCTGATACAAGATCTATTTGAAATTCAACGGATCGATGTGGGGGTAATCCCGGTAATTCTTTCGGAAATACATCAGGAAATTCTTTTGCGACGGGAACATCATTGATGCTCTTTTCTTCAGTTTGTACTTTCTCGACGTGTGCTAGAACAGCATAGCAACCTTTTCTTATTAGTTTTTGTGCCTTCAAATTACTAATAAGATGTAGCTTCGTGTTGCCCTTTTCTCCGTACACCATTAAGGGTTTTCCTTTTTCTCGTATAATGCGAATTGCATTTTTGTAACAAACACACTTCTTTCAACCAGTCCATACCGATTATCACATCAAAACTTCCTAACTCTACTGGTATCAAATCAATCTTAAATGTTTCGCTAACCAGTTTAATTTCTCGATTCCGACATATATTATCTGCTGAAATTAATTTACCATTTGCTAATTCGAGTAAAAATTTACTATCCAAAGGCGTCAATGGACAACTTAATTTAGCACAAAAATCTCTACTCATATAGCTTCTATCCGCACCCGAATCAAATAAAACGTAAGCAGATTTATTGTCAATAAGAAACGTACCCGTAACAAGCTCCGGGTCTTCCTGTGCCTCTGCCGTATTAATATTGAAAACTCTTCCACGGCCTTGTCCATTCGCGTTCTCCTGGTTCGGGCAATTTCTAATAATGTGGCCCGGTTTTCCACATTTATAACAAACTACATTGGCATAACTTGCTCCGACACTACTTGCTCCGCCATTACTCGTTCCGACACCATTTGTTCCTTTCGTTCTATTAACCCCTGGTCCGTAGACCTCACACTTCGCCGCGCTATGACCATTTCTTTTACACTTGTTGCAAAATTTGGTGCAGAACCCCGAGTGATTCTTTTCACACCTTTGACATAGCTGCTTCTGATTGTTGTTGTTGTTGCGGTTATTATTGTTGTTGGGATGATTGTTGTAGTTGCTGTTGTTGTTGTTGTTGTTGGGCCGTTTGTTGTAGTTGCGATTGATGTTGCGATTGTTGGGATAATTGTTGCGATTATTGTTGTAATTGCTGTTGTTGTTGTATTGGTGATTCTTATCACCGTTTTCCTCCCACTTTCTTTTGACTTGCTTCACATTGGCCTCTTCAGCAGTCTGTTCTTTAATTCTTTCTTCAATCTGGTTCACTAGTTTGTGAGCCATTCTACATGCCTGTTGTATGGAGGCGGGCTCGTGTGAACTTATATCTTCTTGGATTCTTTCCAGTAATCCTTTCACAAACGCGTCGATCTTCTCTTCCTCATCTTCGAATGCTCCCGGACACAATAGGCACAATTCTGTGAATCGTCTTTCGTACGTGGTAATATCAAATCCTTGGGTTCGTAACCCTCTAAGTTCTGTCTTGAGCTTATTGACCTCGGTTCTGGGACGGTACTTCTCGTTCATCAAGTGCTTGAATGCTGACCACGGTAGTGCGTAAGCATCATCTTGTCCCACTTGCTCTAGATAGGTATTCCACCATGTTAACGCAGAACCTGTGAAGGTATGCGTAGCGTACTTCACTTTGTCCTCTTCAGTACACTTACTTATCGCAAACACCGATTCGACCTTCTCGGTCCACCGTTTCAATCCGATCGGTCCTTCGGTTCCATCAAATTCCAAAGGTTTGCAGGCAGTGAATTCTTTGTAGGTGCATCCTACACGATTTCCTGTACTGCTAGATCCAAGGTTATTGTTGGTATGTAGCGCAGCCTGTACTGCGGCTATGTTTGAAGCTAGAAAAGTACGGAATTCCTCTTCATTCATATTCACGGTGTGTCGAGTAGTCGGTGCCATTTCCTTCAAAATAGTTAAATGGAACAAGTTAATCATACAGAATATTAAGAGTAGTTAATAGTATTTCGTAGCATAATATGAACTCATTTATAAAAGCTTTTTCTTCATATTAGCGTTTTATAAGTTTAAATTCGGGTAGTACCTACCCGTTAAGTTCATACTTAGTAGCTAATATACAATTCAACTACTACAATTCTATATGAAAAACTGATTATAATAATATTTCGCGTTCAAACTTTTACACAACATTTTACAAACTTACAATACCGCTTATTTTACATATAGCATGAAATATAGCACACAATAAATTTGATACAAGATGGTTGTGAAGATAATTCTAGCTAGTACACAAGTCGTTCAGCAAAGGCAATAAAGACACGTAATTCATACGTCCAGAAACAAGTCATGCATTCTGGTTTTACTAGGACTACTTCCCATCCTTGGTCTTGTGGAACATAACCGTTATGGCCGTTGATAAGACAGCGTGTTGTAACGTCGTCAAAGGGACGAGGGTTACGTAATGTCCAACAGTCCCGTAACAATCTAAAAACCTCATTTCTTACCCCAATTACTGACTCCGTCACTTGTGGGAACGTTTTGTTTAATAGTTGTAGCCCGATGTTCTTGTTCTCACTTTGGTGAGAAGCGAACATTACTAATCCGTAAGCATAACATGCTTCTTTATGTTGCATGTTAGCCGCTTTTTCTAAATCACGAAGTCCAATATTCGGATATATTGAGTCAAAATAATTTCTTAACCCATTGCGTAAAATAGCATTTGGGTTCCCCGCAATATATGCGTCAAAGTAAACACATCGTAACTTATGGATTTCCCAATGTGATATCCCCCATCTTCCGAACGAAAGCCTTTTATAAACCAAGGCATTCTTGGAACGTTCTTCGAATGTCTTACAAACTGATCTCGCCTTAAATAGTTGTGCCGAAGAATTCTGACCGACTCTAGACAAGATTTCATCAATCATGTCTCCGGGTAGGTCTCTTAAAATATTGGGTTGTCTATCCATTTTGTGTTTTTATACTGTAAAATAGACAAGAGTTAGATTCATAAAAAAAAATACTTATTAATACAAGCAATTTTTACATATATCATAAAGCATAAGCACACTATATTACATATATTACACCACACGAATACAACTATCTTATTCCGACTCGCTTGTTTCTTCTTCTTCGGTTTTGGATCGTTTTTCCAAGTTTCTAGGGATATATGATGTTCCCCTAATACGAGCCGTCGTGATCCACATTGGTTTAGAAAAACCTGGTGGTTTAGAGGTTCCCGGGTCATTGTTACAACTTAAGGACTTCGGGGGTTGACGATACATATAAAGTTCATCGGGGTTGGAATTAGATTTCTCTATTTTTATGCCCTTTCCGTTATTATTTTCTTTTGCCTTTTTAAATTCAGTTGGGGTAATTTCTATAACATCATCGGAATTCTCGTCGGAATCCGATTCATCGGAGAATTGGTAATCCTCCCAATATTTTGCTTCCTTGGCGGAAACACCATTGACCATAATTAACCTTGGTCGGTTGGTTGAGGATTTTCTTTTACTTAACCGTTTTATTATTTCCCCCACCGGTTCTATTTCTTCATCCGGTTCCGATTCTTCTTCCGGTTCCGATTCTTCTTCCGGTTCCGACTCTTCTTCCGGTTCCTCTTCGGAAACTTGTGAATCAGTCCACGAATCATTCCAATTTACATTTGACTCTTCATTATTATTAGGTGAGTCAATGGGACTTGTTCTAGAGGTAGACATCTATCACATAATATCAAACGCGTTAAGAGATTAATATATCACATAATATTCACATGTTAAAATATATATAGTTTCCAACAAAATTTGTTAAGCAATCATTTTTCAAGTAAACACGGTCGAAGTCCAGACTCACTAATGCATCCTAACAAACTCGATAAGACACACTAATGCAAAATTCTGGTTCTCTAAGACCAACGCTCGGATACCAACTGAAATGTCCCGTTCTTATTGATTAAAAACGTTCCATATTAATTGATTTCGTTGCGAGGTTTTGACCTCTATATGAGACGTTTTTCAAAGACTGCATTCATTTTAAAACAAACCATAACCTTTATTTCATTAATAAAGGTTTAAAAAGCTTTACGTAGATTATCAAATAATGATAATCTAAAATATCCTGTTTACACACGACCATTACATAATGGTTTACAATACAAATATGTTACAACAAAATAAGTTTCTTGAATGCAGTTTTTACACAATATCATACAAGCATGGACTCCAAATCTCGTCCTTATTTAAGTATGCGACAGCGGAAGCTCTTAATAATCACCTGAGAATAAACATGCTTAAAACGTCAACAAAAATGTTGGTGAGTTATAGGTTTAACCTATATATATATCAAATCATAATAATAGACCACAAGATTTCATATTTCAATACACATCCCATACATAGAGATAAAAATCATTCATATGGTGAACACCTGGTAACCGACATTAACAAGATGCATATATAAGAATATCCCCATCATTCCGGGACACCCTTCGGATATGATATAAATTTCGAAGTACTAAAGCATCCGGTACTTTGGATGGGGCTTGTTGGGCCCGATAGATCTATCTTTAGGATTCGCGTCAATTAGGGTGTCTGTTCCCTAATTCTTAGATTACCAGACTTAATAAAAAGGGGCATATTCGATTTCGATAATTCAACCATAGAATGTAGTTTCACGTACTTGTGTCTATTTTGTAAATCATTTATAAAACCTGCATGTATTCTCATCCCAAAAATATTAGATTTTAAAAGTGGGACTATAACTCACTTTCACAGATTTTTACTTCGTCGGGAAGTAAGAATTGGCCACTGGTTGATTCACGAACCTATAACAATATATACATATATATCAAAGTATGTTCAAAATATATTTACAACACTTTTAATATATTTTGATGTTTTAAGTTTATTAAGTCAGCTGTCCTCGTTAGTAACCTACAACTAGTTGTCCACAGTTAGATGTACAGAAATAAATCGATAAATATTATCTTGAATCAATCCACGACCCAGTGTATACGTATCTCAGTATTGATCACAACTCAAACTATATATATTTTGGAATCAACCTCAACCCTGTATAGCTAACTCCAACATTCACATATAGAGTGTCTATGGTTGTTCCGAAATATATATAGATGTGTCGACATGATAGGTCGAAACATTGTATACGTGTCTATGGTATCTCAAGATTACATAATATACAATACAAGTTGATTGAGTTATGGTTGGAATAGATTTGTTACCAATTTTCACGTAGCTAAAATGAGAAAAATTATCCAATCTTGTTTTACCCATAACTTCTTCGTTTTAAATCTGTTTTGAGTGAATCAAATTGCTATGGTTTCATATTGAACTCTATTTTATGAATCTAAATAGAAAAGTATAGGTTTATAGTCAGAAAAATAAGTTACAAGTCGTTTTTGTAAAGGTAGTCATTTCAGTCGAAAGAACGACGTCTAGATGACCATTTTAGAAAACATACTTCCACTTTGAGTTTAACCATAATTTTTGGATATAGTTTCATGTTCATAATAAAAATCATTTTCTCAGAATAACAACTTTTAAATCAAAGTTTATCATAGTTTTTAATTAACTAACCCAAAACAGCCCGCGGTGTTACTACGACGGCGTAAATCCGGTTTTACGGTGTTTTTCGTGTTTCCAGGTTTTAAATCATTAAGTTAGCATATCATATAGATATAGAACATGTGTTTAGTTGATTTTAAAAGTCAAGTTAGAAGGATTAACTTTTGTTTGCGAACAAGTTTAGAATTAACTAAACTATGTTCTAGTGATTACAAGTTTAAACCTTCGAATAAGATAGCTTTATATGTATGAATCGAATGATGTTATGAACATCATTACTACCTTAAGTTCCTTGGATAAACCTACTGGAAAAGAAAAAAATGGATCTAGCTTCAATGGATCCTTGGATGGCTCGAAGTTCTTGAAGCAAAATCATGACACGAAAACAAGTTCAAGTAAGATCATCACTTGAAATAAGATTGTTATAGTTATAGAAATTGAACCAAAGTTTGAATATGATTATTACCTTGTATTAGAATGATAACCTACTGTAAGAAAAAAAGATTTCTTGAGGTTGGATGATCACCTTACAAGATTGGAAGTGAGCTAGCAAACTTGAAAGTATTCTTGATTTTATGAAACTAGAACTTTTGGAATTTATGAAGAACACTTAGAACTTGAAGATAGAACTTGAGAGAGATCAATTAGATGAAGAAAATTGAAGAATGAAAGTGTTTGTAGGTGTTTTTGGTCGTTGGTGTATGGATTAGATATAAAGGATATGTAATTTTGTTTTCATGTAAATAAGTCATGAATGTTTACTCATATTTTTGTAATTTTATGAGATATTTCATGCTAGTTGCCAAATGATGGTTCCCACATGTGTTAGGTGACTCACATGGGCTGCTAAGAGCTGATCATTGGAGTGTATATACCAATAGTACATACATCTAAAAGCTGTGTATTGTACGAGTACGAATACGGGTGCATACGAGTAGAATTGTTGATGAAACTGAACGAGGATGTAATTGTAAGCATTTTTGTTAAGTAGAAGTATTTTGATAAGTGTCTTGAAGTCTTTCAAAAGTGTATGAATACATATTAAAACACTACATGTATATACATTTTAACTGAGTCGTTAAGTCATCGTTAGTCGTTACATGTAAATGTTGTTTTGAAACCTTTAGGTTAACGATCTTGTTAAATGTTGTTAACCCAATGTTTATAATATCAAAAGAGATTTTAAATTATTATATTATCATGATATTATGATATACGAATATCTATTAATATGATATATATACATTAAATGTCGTTACAACGATAATCGTTACATATATGTCTCGTTTCAAAATCATTAAGTTAGTAGTCTTGTTTTTACATATGTAGTTCATTGTTAATATACTTAATGATATGTTTACTTATAATAATATCATGTTAACTATATATATAACCATATATATGTCATCATATAGTTTTTACAAGTTTTAACGTTCGTGAATCACCGGTCAACTTGGGTGGTCAATTGTCTATATGAAACCTATTTCAATTAATCAAGTCTTAACAAGTTTGATTGCTTAACATGTTGGAAACATTTAATCATGTAAATATCAATCTCAATTAATATATATAAACATGGAAAAGTTCGGGTCACTACACTTTCAAGCTAAAACCCAAGCACATGTTTCATCAACCAAAATGATTGAGACCTCTCAAGTGCAACAGAGTCAGACTCCAGTGCTGAAAACTGAGAATATCCAGAAGAGACCTATCGAGCTTATTCAGGAGGATATGGCACTAGCTGCTATAGTGGTTAATTCGTATAATGATAAGATAAGTGGGAAGATTGTTAATGGTCATATTAAGAATGAAGATTATGATCAAATTGATGAGGATGAGATAGAAAGAATGGATATTTTGTGGGCAATGGGTACTGTTGTGAGACGAGCACACAAGTACTTGAAGAAAACGGGTCAGAGGACATTGAGTGTCAACATAAATACTAAGTTTGGCTTTGATATGTCAAAGGTTAGATGTCTCAATTGTGATGAGCTTGGTCACTTTAAAAGAACGTGCACAAGACCTGCTAAGCCTGGTTTTCATAACCCGTGTGATAGCCCGTCCTAATCCACTTGGACGAACACTTCAATATTTGGTCCCATTGTGAGGTACTGTCCTAAATATGCCATGAACGACTCTATGTAATATCCTTAAAATGAGCAAATGCACAGCGGAAGATTTCTTTCATACCTGAGAATAAACATGCTTTAAAGTGTCAACCAAAAGGTTGGTGAGTTCATAATTTTAATAGACCACAAGATTTCATTTTTTTCATTTCTCATAAACATCATGCATGCATATAGCCATCTGCATAAAAATCATTCATATGGATTAAAAACCTGGTAACCGACATTAACCATAATGCATAGAATATCCCCACAGACATCGACGTCTGTATAATAATAATCTCGAAGTACTAAAGCCATCCATAGACATGAATGGGGGTTGTAAGGCCCAATAGATCTATCTTTAGGATTCGCGTCAATTAGGGGCCATTTCCATAATTCTTAGGTTACCAGACTTGAAGGGCGATATTCGATTTCGATAATCCAACCATAGAATGTAGTTTCGATTACTTGTGTCTATTTCGTAAAACATTTATAAAAGTAGCGCATGTATTCTCAGTCCCAAAAATATATATTGCAAAAGCATTTAAAAAGGGAGCAAATGAAACTCACGATACGATATTTTGTAGTAAAAATATGCATACGACGATACTGAACAATGCAGGGTTGGCCTCGAATTCATGAACCTATATCAGTTATATATATTAAAACATATCATTAACATGTAATAATAATCAATCTAGTTTATGTATATTACTTATTTAATTTAGTAATATATTTGTTATTTCAAAGGTTATATATATACTTATTTTGTATTTTAATATTTATACATATAGTTATACTAATACATATATATCTATATAATTAGTATTATATTGCTAAATCAAAAATTTGTTATATGTAAGGTTTAATATATAATGTATATGTAATATTGATATAGTTATAGTATATGTAATAAGTATATTTTTATATACAAACTATTTATTTGTTAAAATGATAGTTTTAAAAATAATGATTTACTAATAATAATAATAACTTTATTAATAATGATAATACTAATAATAAAAATGATATTGTTAATAATGCTACTTATGTTAATAATAATAATAATAATAATAATAATAATAATAATAATAATAATAATAATAATAATAATAATAATAATAATAATATTAATACTAATGTTAATGAAAATAATAGTAATTTGTATTGTTTTCAAAATAATAATAATAATAATAATCGTAATCATAATAATGATCATAATACCTATGTTAATAATAATAATATTAATAATACTCCTAATACTTAATGATAATACTTAGTAATAACAATAATGATAATGATATTTAATTGTGTTAATGATAAATAATAATAATAATAATAATAATAATAATAATAATAATAATAATAATAATAATAATAATAATAATAATAATAATAATAATAATAATAGCCCAAGCCCAGGTTTGAACCCGCAACCTCCCGCTAAGCCGATAACACCCTGAACCGTCCCTCTGTCATTGTTTTTCTAATTAAAATTACGGCTTAATTAAATTTAACCCGTATTTGTTATGTTTCCCTTTTTCTTCTTCAACAACGCAAGCTAGAACCGATTTAGACCGTCATCATGGAAAGCTTATTAATTAAAACGGAGTGCAAATTCGTGATCCTTACACCTCAAAGAACACTCGAGATCATTCGGACTCTAATAACACTTGCGAATTCATGGAGATCTCGATCGTGTTCGTCTTCGTTCACTACCATTACCTTCTTCCACATATACCGTCACCAATAACAACATAAAATCAACTCATCATCTTTTCATACCTCGTCACCATATATGATCGTAATAGTACACTAGATGTGAATAAAGAGAGGTTAACAGTTAAGTTAGCCATTAAAGACTCAACTAATTCTGTTGTGATCAAACTTAGTCAAAAGTTACCCGATTTCCTTACAATCTATTAAATTAAAATACGTTAAGCTCGATTACGGTTATTCTTACATCGTCCTGTCTTCATCATCAGAAAAGTTTCATCACTAACATATCATCTCATCGTCACTTACAGGATCATTGATAATGCTAAAAACGAACATATATTTCATAGCATTATTCCTCAAGAAAGACAAGCTTTTAGTTGCAATTGTTCTATTTACAAGTGATATTCGTTTGTATAATAAAAGGTGAAGACAAAAGACAGATTCGACGAATTGAAGACGCAAACGACCAAAAAGCTCAAAAGTACAAAAGACAATCAAAAAGGTTCCAATTATTGATAAGAAACGTCTCGAAATCACAAGAGTACAAGATTCAAAACGCAAAGTACAAGATATTAAATTGTACGCGAGGACGTTCGAAAATCCGGAACCGGGACCAGAGTCAACTCTTAACGCTCGACGCAACGGACTAAAAATTACAAGTTAACTATGTATATAAATATAATATAATATATAATTAATTATATTAATTATATATATATTATATATATATATTAAAAACCGTCGGCAGAGAAAACTCCAAGGACTGAGCTGTAAAATTAACCTCCGCGACTCGCGAAGTTTGAAGGGGATTTTGCCGCGAGTCGCGGAGCCCCAAATTTCAACTCTGGCTATAAAGCAAACCGAATTCTGATCAAAATTTCATATCCATTTTTTCTCTCTTCTCTCATATATATATATACGTAAAATATATATATATATAATTTATATTTTAATTTTAATTTTAATTATAATTCTAATAATAAGGGTATGTTAGCGAATGTTGTAAGGGTGTAAGTCGAAATTCTGTCCGTGTAACGCTACGCTATTTTTAATCATTGTAAGTTATGTTCAACCTTTTTATATTAATGTCTCGTAGCTAAGTTATTATTATGCTTATTTAAAACGAAGTAATCATGATGTTGGGCTAATTACTAAAATTGGGTAATTGGGCTTTGTACCATAATTGGGGTTTGGACAAAAGAACGACACTTGTGGAAATTAGACTATGGGCTATTAATGGGCTTTATATTTGTTTAACTAAATGAAAGTTTGTTAATGTTGATATAAAGATTTACAATTGGGCGTCCCTATAAATTACCATATACACTCGATCGGACACGATGGGCGGGGTATTTATATGTACGAATAATCGTTCATTTAACCGGACACGGGAATGGATTAATAGCCACTAGAATAATTAAAACAGGGGTGAAATTACATTCAAGGGTAATTGGTGTAATTGTTAACAAAGTAGTAAAACCTTGGTTTACACGCAGTCGATAACCTGGTGTATTCATTAAACAAAGTATTAAAACCTGGTTACAATTCGAATCCCCAATTAGTTGGAATATTTAACTTCGGGTATAAGAATAATTTGATGAGGACACTCGCACTTTATATTTATGACTGATGGACTGTTATGGACAAAAACCAGACGGACATATTAAATAATCCAGGACAAAGGACAATTAACCCATGGGCATAAAACTAAAATCAACACGTCAAACATCATGATTACGGAAGTTTAAATAAGCATAATTCTTTTATTTCATATTTAATTTCCTTTATTTTATATTTAATTGCACTTCTAATGATCGCACTTTTATTTATTGTTATTTAATCGCACTTTTAATTATCGTACTTTTTAATTATCGCAATTTTATTTTATCGCACTTTTATTATTCGCAATTTCATTATCGTTATTTACTTTACACTTTAATTTAAGTCTTGTATTTATTTTATATTTTACATTAGGTTTTAACTGCGACTAAAGTTTTAAAATCGACAAACCGGTCATTAAACGGTAAAAACCCCCCTTTATAATAATAATATTACTTATATATATATTTGTATTTTTATAAAAGTAAACTAATATAGCGTTGAGCTTTGTTTAAAGATTTCCCTGTGGAACGAACCGGACTTACTAAAAACTACACTACTGTACGATTAGGTACACTGCCTATGAGTGTTGTAGCAAGGTTTAAGTATATCCATTCTATAAATAAATAAATATCTTGTGTAAAATTGTATCGTATTTAATAGTTTTTTCTGCTAAAATTAATAACTATTTTATATACACCTCGCATAACATCAAGTATTTTTGGCGCCGCTGCCGGGGAATCATCTTAAAAGCCGGAAGCGCAACGCTAATATAAAAAAAAAAAAAAAGATTTTTTTTGTTTACTTTTATTAAAATTCGTTTTTATAAAAATACGTTTTAAATATTCGAAAAATATAAAAAGAAAAACAAAAATATATGTATTTTTAAGATTTTGTTAAAAATTTAAGTTTTATAAGTTTCTTTATTTTTATTTTAGTTTATAAAAATATAAGTTTAATTTTAATATCTTTTATTTATATAAAAATTAAAAACAGAAAATAAAATAAATAAATAAATAAAGAAAAACGCGTTGAAGATAAAACCTGTCAGCTGAAATTCTGAACCCCGCGACTCGCGGGGTTTTCTTCATTAATCACCGCAACTCGCGGAGGGTATCTGACAGGCGACAGGAAGCCCTAAACCTGCATTAATTACGGGTTTTAATTAATTATTATTATTATTTAAACCTAATAATTATTATTATTATTATTATTAGTTTTATTTTTATTTTTACTTTTTATTTAATTTATGTATTTAGTATTAATTAGTTTTATTAAATTATAAAATTAGTAGTTTTATTAAATAAATAATATAAAAATAATATTTTTATAAAAATTGTACTTTTTACAACTTTTTGTATATTTTTATATTTTGTCCATTTTTAATCGTTGTAGCGTAATATTTGTATTTTTAGCTCATATTTAATTTTAAACTTAGTTTTTGCTATAGTTATTTTTACTCCTAGATTTTTAGGCTTTGCCGTAGAATTCCTTAAGTGCTTTTTCTTTAGACTAAGATTTAGGTACTTTAGAATTTTGCGACGCCTTTTTAAGTTTTAGTTTCTTTTTAAGTTATTTCCATTTGGGATTTAGTTTTTCCTGTAAGCTTTAATATTTTTAGACCTTTTACTATGTATCAATTATCATTCCAATTAGTAATATCAATTTGCGATTATAATTTTAAGTTAGTTGTAGTAATAAGGTTAAATTAGTTAAGTATTTTTAAGTTTTTATAAGTTTCTTTTATTTTTTTTCCGTCACCTTTTATTTTTCAACCATTTTTTTTTTCTTTTTCGACCTTTTGCGACAAACTCTTTTTCTCTCTTATTTCTCGCTATTCTAGTTTTTAGGACTTAGAATTTTTTCTACTTCTTATCTAAATTTCTTAAAATTACGAAAATTTATTTTAAGTGGTTAAATTAATAGACATCAAAATTTTCTGGTTCGTAGTAATAGTTGGATTTGTACGTGGACCGGGTTATTGGAGCCAAACAGTCCTCAATTATATTGAGACCAAACGAATCCTGCCCCTCTGCTGCATCTTTTGGCTATTCGAAACGTGGCCAAAATCAGAAAAGTCTATTGATTGGATAACTTATTATAATTTTTCTTTCCTTTTTTAAAAACTAATAGGATATTCAGTGAATGCACCGAGCAAGACGTTCATCACCTTTTGTACGTTCACCACCTGTAACTAGATCAAGACGTTTAACAAATATAACCGCCGTTGATTTTTCTTTAGAATCGTCATCCAGTCAACCAAGTACTTCAGTTCAAATTTCCGATAATCCATTTTTTGAACCCAACATCACAATTGAGAATCCAGAGAATATTCAGGAACGGTTCATAGATCCTGAACCACTAAACTTTCCTCCGGAGCCACCAATCATTCAAACAGAGATTGTTGAGGAACGAACTATTAAATCAGAATCATCTAGTGATACCGATTCAACAAATTCAATTATGGAGAATCTGGAACCTTTAAGTATGGAAGACCGAATGAGAGCTAAACGCACTGGCCAAGGTCACGCAATTACTCATCCAGACATTAATGCGCCAGATTATGAAATCAAAGGACAAATTCTACACATGGTGACTAATCAATGCCAATTTAGTGGTGCGCCGAAGGAAGATCCAAATGAACATCTACGTACCTTTAATAGGATCTGCACACTATTTAAAATCCGAGAAGTGGAGGATGAACAGATATATCTCATGTTATTTCCCTGGACTTTAAAGGGAGAAGCCAAAGATTGGTTGGAATCGTTACCTGAAGGGGCGATTGATACATGAGACGTTTTAGTTGACAAATTTCTTAAACAATTCTTTCCTGCATCTAAAGCCGTAAGACTTCAAGCAGAAATTGTTACGTTCACACAGAAACCAAATGAAACTCTATATGAGGCGTGGACAAGATATGGAAAGTTATTAAGAGGATGTCCGCAACATGGTTTAGACACCTGTCAAATAGTACAAATATTCTACCGAGGATGCGACATCACTACAAGGAAAGACATAGATATAGCAGCTGGTGGTTCTATTATGAAGAAAACCGAAACTGATGCTTACAAAATTATTGATAATACTGCTTCCCACTCACATGAGTGGCACCAAGAAAAAGATATCATTAGATCATCTAAAGCAGCTAGAGCCGATTCTAGCCATGACTTAGATTCCATTTCCGCAAAGATAGATGCTGTGGAGAGACGAATGGAAAAGATGACTAAGGATATTCACTCAATACGAATTAGTTGTGAGCAGTGTGGAGGACCACATTTGACAAAAGATTGTCTCAGTATTGAATTAACAATGGAATAAAGAGAGAATATTTCATACATAAACCAAAGGCCTGGAAATAATTATCAGAATAATTATCAACCGCCAAGACCGATTTACAATCAAAACCAGAATTATAACCGAAATATTCCATACAACAACCAACAAGGTCCTAGCAATCAACAAGTATCCAATAATACTTATAATCAGCAAAGACCAAATTTTCAAAACAAACCACCACAACAAACCGATGATAAAAAGCCGAATTTAGAAGATATGATGACGAAGCTAGTTGAAACTCAAACGCAGTTTTTCACATCTCAGAAACAAACCAATGAACAAAATGCTCAAGCATTTAGAAATCAACAAGCTTCTATTCAAAATCTGGAACAAGAAGTAAGTAACCTAGCAAGGTTAATAGGTGAAAGAAAACCGGGAAGTCTACCTAGTGATACAAATGCTAACCCACGAAATGAAACAGCTAAAGCTATTACCACAAGAAGTGGTACAACACTTAAACCACATGAAATACCTGTAACTTCTGATGAAACTATTCCTACTCCACAAGAACCACAACCTGATCAAGATAAGGAAAAAGAACCGGTAGTTGAAAAGATTAATGAAAATAACACAGTTAAGGATAAACCTTATGTTAAACCATACCAACCACCACTTCCTTATCCGAGTAAAATGAAGAAAGAGAAACTTGAAGCTGAGCAATCCAAATTTTTGGATATGTTTAAACAGATAAATGTAAATCTTCCTTTCATTGATGTGATTTCAGGAATGCCTAGATATGCTAAATTCTTGAAAGATCTAATCACAAATAGAAAGAAAATGGAAGAACTCTCGGCTGTCACTATGAATGCAAATTGTTCAGCAGTGCTGTTGAATAAGATACCAGAAAAATTATCTGATCCAGGAAGTTTCACAATTCCATGTTTTCTGGGTAGTCTTAGTTCAATAGAAGCATTGGCAGACTTAGGTGCTAGTATAAATCTAATGCCGTATTCACTATACGCTAAACTAGACCTTGGAGAATTGAAACCAACAAGAATAAGTATACAACTAGCCGACCGATCAGTAAAATATCCTAGAGGGATAATGGAGAACATGCTAGTTAAAGTTGGTACTTTAGTATTTCCAGTAGATTTTGTTGTTTTGGACATGGAAGAAGATTCTCAAGTTCCTCTCATATTAGGAAGACCATTCTTAAACACGGCTAAAGCAATGATAGACGTGTTCGGTAAGAAACTGACCCTAAGTATAGAGGATGAGAGTGTTACCTTTTCAGTTGATAGAGCAATGCAACAACCACAATCTGCAGATGATACATGTTATTATATTCAAACTATAGATGCACATGCAGAATTATTAGAAGAATTTCCAGAATTACAAGGGACAGGAGAATGTTCTTTAGGAGAAGGTAATGAACCAATTGATGAAGCTGAAATGTTAGCTACACTTATAGCTAATGGATATGAACCAACAACAGAAGAAATTCAAATGCTAAAAGAAGAAGACAGATATCGATATAAATCATCGATAGAAGAACCTCCGAAATTAGAGTTAAAGCCAGTTCCAAACCATTTAGAATACGCTTATTTACATGGTGAATCTGAATTACCTGTAATAATATCGTCTTCTCTTACTGAAAATGAGAAATCACAACTCATTTCTGTGTTGAAAGCTCATAAACCAGCCATTGCATGGAAGATTCATGATATTAAAGGAATAAGTCCTTCGTATTGCACACATAAAATCCTTATGGAAGAGGGTCATAAAATGTATGTGCAACGCCAACGAAGACTAAATCCTAATATGCAAGATGTAGTTAAGAAAGAGATTATTAAACTGCTAGATGCAGGTTTAATTTATCCAATCTCTGATAGTCCATGGGTAAGCCCAGTTCAATGCGTGCCTAAGAAGGGTGGCATGACTGTCATTACAAATGAGAAAAATGAGCTTATTCCTACTAGGACTGTAACAGGATGGCGTGTATGTATTGATTATAGAAAATTAAATGACGCCACCAGAAAAGATCACTTTCCCTTACCTTTCATAGATCAAATGTTGGAAAGATTAGCCGAAAATAGTTACTATTGTTTTCTAGATGGATTTTCCGGATATTTTCAAATTCCAATAGCACCCGAAGACCAAGAGAAAACCACATTCACGTGCCCTTATGGTACTTTTGCTTACAAACGCATGCCATTTGGACTTTGTAACGCCCCTGCAACCTTTCAAAGGTGCATGATGGCGATTTTTCACGACATGATAGAAGAATGCATGGAAGTATTCATGGATGACTTTTCAGTCTTCGGTGATACATTTAAATCATGTCTAGTTAATCTGGAACGAATGCTAATTAGATGCGAAAAATCAAATCTAGTACTTAATTGGGAGAAATGCCATTTCATGGTTAAAGAAGGCATCGTTCTTGGACATAAAATTTCAAAAGAAGGAATTGAAGTGGATAGAGCTAAAGTAGATGTAATTGCTAAACTTCCACATCCCACCAATGTTAGAGGAGTTAGGAGTTTTCTAGGGCATGCCGGTTTTTACCGACGTTTCATAAAAGATTTTTCTAAAATTGCCACTCCTATGAATAAACTCCTAGAAAAGGATGCGCCATTCATCTTTTCAGATGAATGTATCAAATCTTTTAATATTCTTAAAGAAAAACTCACTAATGCACCGATCATGATAACACCAAATTGGAATCTACCATTTGAACTAATGTGCGATGCAAGTGATTTTGCAATGGGAGCCGTTTTAGGACAAAGGATTGAAAAACGATTTCAACCTATATATTATGCTAGTAAGAAATTACAAGGAGCACAAACGAACTATACAACTACTGAAAAAGAACTCCTTGCTATTGTCTTTGCTTTTGACAAATTTCGATCATATCTCGTTCTAGCAAAAACGGTGGTCTATACCGACCATTCTGCTCTTAGATACCTATTTTCAAAACAAGATGCTAAACCAAGATTAATCCGTTGGATCTTACTCTTACAAGAGTTTGATATTGAAATCCGAGATAAAAGAGGAGCAGAAAATCTCGCCGCTGATCATCTTTCTCGTCTTGAAAATCCCGAATTAGAAGTTCTAAATGAATCGGCCATACAAGACAACTTTCCTGATGAATATCTATTGAAGATAGATTATAAAGAAATCCCATGGTTTGCAGACTATGCAAACTACTTAGTTTGTGGATTCCTTGAAAAAGGATTATCGTACCAAAGACGAAAGAAATTCTTCAGTGATATAAAACACTATTTCTGGGAAGATCCACATCTGTTTAAAAGTTGTCCCGATGGAATAATACGCCGATGTGTATTTGGAGATGAAGCTAGTAAAATTTTAAACCATTGTCACACAGGACCAACAGGAGAGCATTATGGGCCTCAACTAACAGCAAGAAAAGTTTATGAAGCTGGATTCTATTGGCCTACAATTTACAAAGACGCACACCTTCTTTGCAAATCCTGTGATGCATGTCAAAGGGCCGAAAAAATAAGTCAACGTGATGAAATGCCACAAAATGTCATCCAAGTATGTGAAGTATTTGACATTTGGGGTATTGACTTTATGGGTCCATTTCCAAAATCTCATAATAATCTATAAATACTCGTAGCGATTGATTATGTATCTAAATGGGCGGAAGCACAAGCTCTCCCAACTAACGATGCACGAGTTGTAGTCAACTTTTTAAAACGTCTTTTTGCAAGGTTTGGAACACCGAAAGCTTTAATAAGTGATCGGGGTACTCATTTCTGTAATAATCAACTTGAGAAAGTTCTTAAAAGATATGGAGTAACTCATAAAATCTCCACCGCATATCATCCACAAACAAGTGGACAAGTTGAAAATACCAACCGAGCTTTAAAACGTATTCTAGAGAAAACCGTAGGATCAAATCCGAAGGAATGGTCCATTAAATTGGAGGATGCACTCTGGGCTTTTAGAACAGCCTACAAAACTCCAATTGGAACCACACCTTTTAGACTTGTTTATGGAAAAGCATGTCATCTTCCAGTAGAAATTGAACACAAAGCATTTTGGGCTTTGAAGACATGTAATCTTGATTTACATGAAGCCGGACGTCTACGATTAAGTCAACTAAACGAATTAGAAGAATTAAGACATGAAGCATACGAAAATTCGTTAATCTATAAAGAAAGAACGAAGAAATGGCATGATAAAAGAATCAGAAGTTCAAAAGAATTTAAAGAAGGAGACAGAGTTCTTCTTTTCAATTCACGATTCAAGCTATTTCCTGGAAAATTGAAATCAAGATGGTCTGGACCATTCATAGTCAAAAGAGTTTTCCCATACGGGACGATAGAATTGATAAATTCAAATGGGATTGAATTTAAAGTTAATGGTCACAGAGTTAAACATTACATACATGGTCCGATGGAAGTCGACAACGAAGTTAATCACAATTTCGACACCACAGCTAACTAAGTGTGGGGAGAATCAAGTCTTTAAAGGATAATATGTATTTCTGTTAGAGTTAGATTGTCTGTTTTCGTGTAGTTCTCGAAAATGGAACACGTATGGTCTTTCCCTAGCAGACCCTAAAGAACTAGTCTTCTCCCCCCATTCTGAATTTTTATTTTTTTTAGGTTTCTACGAAATGAAGACTGCCTGTGAACTAAACCATGGTCTAATGCTACACGCTTTGATCACTAAACGTAATAATGACATACTACCGAGTGAATTAGTATCAGTAATCAGAGAAAGAATGGACGGAGTTAGAAAAGAATCCAGATGCGAAGATAATAAGTTACAATTTGGTAAAGGAAAATCAAAATCCGCAGCGAAAAGAAGAGCACGACACTTAGAACGATGTCACAAATGCGGAAAATGGTCACATGGAGGTAAATGTTCAAATAATCAAACCTATTCAAATACCGAATTTGTTACTTTATGCAGAGACGGACCGTTCATATGTTTAGAAGAAAAGACACTGAATGCTCGAGGTTACGCCTATGTAGCCATGGAAAACCAATTAAACCGACTATCTTATGAATGGAATAGATCATATAACTAAGAAATCTATTTCACAGGTATGTCTGTACAGTTTTTTATTTTTATTTTTATTTTTAACCTTTTGATAATAAACGCTAATTTGTTCGCTAAAAAGTATTAAATTGGTATTAAATAAAATTAGGTTTGGCGACCGAAATTATTGATATCATTCAAAAATTTATTACATCACTGCGAAATTTAACGTTTATTCTTAAGGTATAAATATCTTTAATCAATCAACCCAAAATATTTCAAAAATTCGTCATGAGTTAAATTAGGTCTTGGAACCGAAATTACTTTACCGAAAAGAGGGGCGCATATTTTTGATAATATTTGATTGATTAAAGTGGGATAAAAAGACAAAAAGATTTTTAATTTTATTTTTACCATGTTTTTAAAATTAATATTTAAATCTTAAATTAATATTGTAAACTTTGTAAAAACAATATATTTAAAATTGTAAATATTTGAAAAATTAAAATAAGTTTGGTGTGAATTTATAATATGAATTTTTAAATTAAGTCTGGTGTGAATTTTTAAAATATGAATTTTTAATTTTATGCATTTCAAATTTTAAGTTTGGTGTGATTTTTTTTTTATTAATTTTGAATTTTAGATTTAAGTTGTGTGAATTTAAAAACAAAAATTTACTTTATCTCATTAAGTTAAGAATATGATTTTTAAAATTCGTCGTAAGTTGAAGACTAGGTCTTTGAACCGAAATTGCTTTACCCGAGGGAGGGACGAGAACTTTTATTATCATTATTTTTAATCTTATTGAATTAGAGTATGCCAAAAACATTGAAAAAACCCAAAAATCTTAGCTTTTAAAACAATCGCTACAAAAAGACAAATTTTAAAATTTTGTCGAAGGACGGACTAGGACATCGATCCGAAACGACCTCGTCCTAAATAACAAGGGAAACAAAATTTTAAAATTAATTACTTAATTGTTTTAATAAGTTAATGATTATAAAAAAAAAAAAAACAAAAAAAAAAAAACAAACAAACTCCGCGACTCGCGGAGTTTGAAGTGCAAAACCTCCGCGACTCGCGGAGGGACCGAAAATCAGAAAAAAAATATAAAGAACTGCACGATCAGTTCACTCCCCCACACAAAAACACTGCGAATTTCACAGCGAAAAAACCCGAGAAAAAACCCCAAAAATCCCAATTTTTAACCGTTAATCACCAAATCTTTTGCTAAAATCATGTTGAGAAGGATGCTATCTAAGAATTACTCAAGAAAAACGGTAAATTTCTACACCTAAACACCATTTAATTCGAAATTTGGTGTTCTTGAGCTATTTTTTTCCCCAATTTGATTTTGATGCTTTTTAGTGTAATTAGAATTAAATTGTTTATGTATTATGCTTGTATAACCTAGATTGATGCTGTTTAACATGATTAGAAGCCTTAAACTTCAAATTTTGAATAATCTAGGGTTTGTGTTCTTGAGCAAATTTGGGGCTTTTTGATATAAACAGGTTATGGCCGATTTTTGTCATGAATTGTTGCTAAATTGAGTAGTGTAACATGTCTAGGTAGTTAAATGATCCAAACTTTGAGCCTAAACATGATTTTGAGAATTAAAGTGGACTTTTTCAAGTCTAAAATTCATGAACTTGATTTTGAAAGATAATGCCATTTGAGACTTGTTTGATTGCTAGTAATGATTATTTTGACATGTTATTTGAGTTGAATGCTTATGAACTTGGCGAACATTTTCGTATATGCTTATTTGAAAAAGTGCAGATTTGATAAAAATGTGAAAATAAGCTTAAGTTTGATATAAATTGATAATGTCATTGTAATTATTTTGATTGATGATTTTGCTGACACTAATGCATATTTGGATGCACAAAATTTGTGTTTGATGTGTTTTGCAGAATGAAAGGGGTGAATCTTCATCCCAAGCCCGCAATGCTCCTGCTGAGAATTTGGAACAACAGGAGGTGGATAACTACTACAAGCAGGATGTACCTCATCCAGTCATGACTTTTTCCGATATGCATTTGGAAGAGTTGCACCCGAACCTAAGATTTGACAGACTTTGGATAGATTATCCAAAATATCAACGGGGTTTGCATACTCTTCATTCCAAGGTTGTTGAGGTACCGAGGGTCATAGAATGGGGACCCTTAGAAGCTGTAGAATTGGCCGGGCCAATTAGGGAATTACTTGTACAGAGGTATGGTAATTCTTCTTTTAATGACTGGATATGTTTATTCACCATACGTAGACCTGTATATAAAGTATGGTGTGAAGAATTGTTATGTAGTATAGAGTTGAATGATCGGGTAGCTAGTTTAACCGATCGTTCTTTTATTAGATTTTTGTTAGGCGGTTCGATGCGCCACATGTCTTTACTGGACATGGCTCAGGCTTTACGTATATATACGCCTGAGGAGTTAGCGTCTGCCGATTGTAGAGGATTGATACTAAACGGTAGAAAGATAGATGAAAATTTTGATACACACGGTGTGTGGAGTCAAATGACAAGCCATCACCGTTTCAAAGGGGGAAACTACTCTTATTTGGATATAGATAGAGCCGAATTAAGAGTGATACATAGGTTTTTAGCTAATTCGATTACACAAAGGGGTAAGAACAAAGAAAAGGTAAATGAACAAGATTTGTTTTACCATATGTGTATTCGAGACCCACAGAGCGCTGTAAGTATACCATATTGTGTGGGTTATTATTTATCAGCTATGGTTCGGGGGATGCGTCCACATAGCATAATAGGAGGTGGTATTTTTATTACTTTGATTGGTGAATATCTCGGTGTGGATATAAGTCGGGGGGGATTATTACTAGAAGAGCCGGAACCCCGCGATACTATAGGTTTAAATGTATACCATGGTGCGAAAGTTTTGAAGAGGCGAAATAACGCCGCAGTACGATACCATGGTAGACATCCACAGGTGGAGAGAAACCAGCAACAAGGTAATGTAGGAGGGGGGAATGAGATGCAAGAAATGCATAGGTTTATAGCTTCTCAGGAATACGAAAATGCTAGACAGAGAGCATTTGAAGATTGGCAAGTTCATCAGAACCAGATCATAGCTCATTGCCAACATATAAGTAGAAACTATATTCCTACACCGAAACCCGTCTTCCCTCCTTGGTCTATAGAGATGCAGCCACCATATCCTACGTATGACCCTGCCGAAGCATTCTATAGCACTTATGGTTATGCCTGGAACCCCTATTGGTACCAATATCATCCTTAGTTTACTTATTATTTTTTTATTATTTTGTAATTTGTAATTATTGATACATTTAATATTTTTGTTAATATTGTAATCATTTTTATAATTATCTAACTTTTATTCTTAAACTTTAATAATTTTTGAATGTGGGGTAATATACCAAACTTCAAAAATATGTATATATGTTTGTAGTTTATCTTATGTACACAACAGGGTAAAACAACGCATTTTCAAAGACTGGCATTAAGTTCAGCAAAAGCAACTAATTTTGACGACAAGATGCAAAATATATGTGAAATAACAACAAGACGGAATGAACAAATGATGTGCACCATTTATCATTCAGCAAACAAACGCCAATATATTTGGAAACTTTGGTAAAAATTTAATCATTTTCACACAAATCACCCTCAATAATTTAAATTGTTACTGATTTCTTGCAAATGAGGGCATTGCAAGATCTTAAGTGTGGGAAGGGATTAAATTCTTTCGGATTTTAAATTTTTTTATATTAAACACTTGGTTACCATTAAAAATACTAGTAAAGCAGTAGTTGTATTAGAATCTAGTGCTCTCTGATAAAAAAGAACAGCCCTAGTCTTATATACTGACTACCCAATTCTAGTAAAAAATTTTCAATTAAATGAATTCAAAATCATGTTTATACATATTTATGAACGATAAAACTAGGTTTTAACACCGAAATTATTGTTACCTCGAAAATGACATAAATTGAGAAACAAACTAAAATGTTAAAATTCATTTAAAATGGAATAGAGGACGATAAAACGGAAAATAAAAGCCAAGTGTGGGAAAATTTACCAAGTTATTTTAAACATATGTCACATATATCTGTAACAAATAACTGAAAATACTTTTGCTTTGGACTAAACTAAACTGTTTTACCCGATGAAAGAAAAGAAGAGATGGATCTACACGATGAATCAATTCCATCATTAAAAGGAAGTAAAGTCTTCCGAAAAAGACACGCGCTTCTTGATTTAGGTCATGAAGTTGTCGTCCAGACCAGCTGTAGGTTGACGAAAAATCTAGAAAAGTCATCACTAAAATCAGCAGGAAATCCACGGACCTCAGCATTAAACAGGGTCGCCATGTGGTCAGATTTATCCTAACCATGAGAAGGATTTATCTCGTACAATGGGGGGGCACCATGCAAATTAGCTGGATAAGACTAATGAATCAGATCCCCAGAAAGGATAATCTCCTTAAAGATTAAAAATCAGCTTTTAAGACTGATATTACTCAATCCTAGAGATTGACCTTAAAGATTGAGAATTACAAACTCATGGAATTCGATGATATCTAAACTCGAGCTTAAACGAGAAAATATTTTGATCAAAAATTACAAACCGATTTGTTTTCTGAAAACCCTATTTTCAATGCGTTCATTACCATTGAACGTAAAATCCTAGGAATTCACCTGGAATTCATTAGGTCACCTGAACTAAATCGGGTGTCAACCGTAAGAACGGTGGTTGCATAGTGGTCAAAGACAGGACCTTGTGCCATACCGAAAAATTATAAGGGTGAGCTTTACTATTGCTCCTACCAAGGATAGTAATTGCGTCCGACACGTTATAGACCATAATCAAAAACATGTCACGGGACATTGCCTTAACAGTTGCTTGTTCAACGCTTTCCTTTACAACCGGACGGTAGTTTGCCGAAAGGTAATATACGGAACAAGTAAACTGGACGTGTTGCTTTCCAAATACAAGGTTAGCAAGTGGGTGACACAAAACAGCAAGTTTTGAGCTAAAATTTTCAAATCTAAAACCCACCAAACCCACAAAAATATTTTGCAAACACCGGTAAAGGGTTATTCCGGAAAACTTATCTAGGGTAAAAACTAGATTTAATTTTCAAAAGATCAAATGTTTTCATAAAGATCCAATTTCCTTAATGGATCTAAATTTTTATAGTCATGTGGGACTGTAAACCATATCGTTACTACCATTGTTTATACCGCCGTATAGAAATCACTGATGTACAAAGTGTGAAGAATAAAGAAGTGATTCTAGTATTTCAAGACGATATTGCTTGAGGACAAGCAACGCTCAAGTGTGGGAATATTTGATAATGCTAAAAACGAACATATATTTCATAGCATTATTCCTCAAGAAAGACAAGCTTTTAGTTGCAATTGTTCTATTTACAAGTGATATTCGTTTGTATAATAAAAGGTGAAGACAAAAGACAGATTCGACGAATTGAAGACGCAAACGACCAAAAAGCTCAAAAGTACAAAAGATAATCAAAAAGGTTCCAATTATTGATAAGAAACGTCTCGAAATCACAAGAGTACAAGATTCAAAACGCAAAGTACAAGATATTAAATTGTACGCGAGGACGTTCGAAAATCCAGAACCGGGACCAGAGTCAACTCTTAACGCTCGACGCAACGGACTAAAAATTACAAGTTAACTATGTATATAAATATAATATAATATATAATTAATTATATTAATTATATATATATTATATATATATATTAAAAACCGTCGGCAGAGAAAACTCCAAGGACTGAGCTGTAAAATTAACCTCCGCGACTCGCGGAGTTTGAAGGGGATTTTGCCGCGAGTCGCGGAGCCCCAAATTTCAACTCTGGCTATAAAGCAAACCGAATTCTGATCAAAATTTCATATCCATTTTTTCTCTCTTCTCTCATATATATATACGTAAAATATATATATATAATTTATATTTTAATTTTAATTTTAATTATAATTCTAATAATAAGGGTATGTTAGCGAATGTTGTAAGGGTGTAAGTCGAAATTCTGTCCGTGTAACGCTACGCTATTTTTAATCATTGTAAGTTATGTTCAACCTTTTTATATTAATGTCTCGTAGCTAAGTTATTATTATGCTTATTTAAAACGAAGTAATCATGATGTTGGGCTAATTACTAAAATTGGGTAATTGGGCTTTGTACCATAATTGGGGTTTGAACAAAAGAACGACACTTATGGAAATTAGACTATGGGCTATTAATGGGCTTTATATTTGTTTAACTAAATGAAAGTTTGTTAATGTTGATATAAAGATTTACAATTGGGCGTCCCTATAAATTACCATATACACTCGATCGGACACGATGGGCGGGGTATTTATATGTACGAATAATCGTTCATTTAACCGGACACGGGAATGGATTAATAGCCACTAGAATAATTAAAACAGGGGTGAAATTACATTCAAGGGTAATTGGTGTAATTGTTAACAAAGTAGTAAAACCTTGGTTTACACGCAGTCGATAACCTGGTGTATTCATTAAACAAAGTATTAAAACCTTGTTACAATTCGAATCCCCAATTAGTTGGAATATTTAACTTCGGGTATAAGAATAATTTGATGAGGACACTCGCACTTTATATTTATGACTGATGGACTGTTATGGACAAAAACCAGACGGACATATTAAATAATCCAGGACAAAGGAAAATTAACCCATGGGCATAAAACTAAAATCAACACGTCAAACATCATGATTACGGAAGTTTAAATAAGCATAATTCTTTTATTTCATATTTAATTTCCTTTATTTTATATTTAATTGCACTTCTAATGATCGCACTTTTATTTATTGTTATTTAATTGCACTTTTAATTATCGTACTTTTTAATTATCGCAATTTTATTTTATCGCACTTTTATTATTCGCAATTTCATTATCGTTATTTACTTTACGCTTTAATTTAAGTCTTGTATTTATTTTATATTTTACATTAGGTTTTAACTGCGACTAAAGTTTTAAAATCGACAAACCGGTCATTAAACGGTAAAAACCCCCCTTTATAATAATAATATTACTTATATATATATTTGTATTTTTATAAAAGTAAACTAATATAGCGTTGAGCTTTGTTTAAAGATTTCCCTGTAGAACGAACCGGACTTACTAAAAACTACACTACTGTACGATTAGGTACACTGCCTATGAGTGTTGTAGCAAGGTTTAAGTATATCCATTCTATAAATAAATAAATATCTTGTGTAAAATTGTATCGTATTTAATAGTTTTTTCTGCTAAAATTAATAACTATTTTATATACACCTCGCATAACATCAATCATCATCATAGTCATTGCTTGTAACAGAAAACAAGAGCAAGATAGCAACTGTAGTAGATAGCCATCGTATGGTTAAAGGGTTGAGCTGTGGTGATGGTGTGTTGATGTTGTGGTAGGTTTACATGGGTTGTTTCCGGCCACAATTAGAAAACATAATAGTTGCAGCGTGGTGGTGACGGGTGACATGGTGGTGGTTAATGGTGGTGAACGAGTAGTGATGGTTTCATGGTGGTTATCTAGTGGCGATTTACAGCAGCAAACTGCTGTAGCAACTAAGCTTCCCAACAGTAGCGAATTTAAAACAAAACAAAGAGTTAGAAGTAGTAGTTGCAGGTGACAACCATGGTGGTTTGTTTTCGGATAGAAATAGAAACGAGAATAGTAGTAGTAAACGGTTTCCATGGTGGTGGAAGGCGGTGGTCTAAGATGGTGATGGTAGAGAGTGATCAAGGTGGTGTATTGTTGATCAAATGAAGATGGGTTGGTACTAGTGTTTGATCGTAGAAAAAGAAACAAGATGGTGAGTGTGATTGATCTTGCATTTTATACAGAAAAGGATCTAGTAGTAGTGAATCTTGCATCAAGATATGTTCTCCTCTTGGTTAATCTGGCGATGGAGGAATAAGGTGTCCACAACGAACCCATTAAGCGGAGAGCAGTTATGAATGAAGATATAATGTCAAGTTTTAAGGTGTTTACACATTTATGGGTTACGATCAGAAGGAGAATGAAACTACCGGAATTTGCAATATGGAGAGAAAATCCGAGAATATTGACGAATACAATCGCTGAGGATTCTTAGCTGCTGGAGTAGATGTAGTGTGGAGTTTTGTTGTTTTGAATATGTAGAATTGCTATTCTAAGTTGTAATATATTTAGCCCACTGTGGTGGGTTGTGTGTAGTTCTTGGCATTCTGCCTTTTTCCAATATAATAATAGCCTTAAAAAAAAAATAAAGAACAAGTAGTACTACAAGTAGGTGGATTGTTTAATCTATCATGTGTACACCGTGAATCTGAAGAATAAAATAATAACAGTAATATTCAATTGAATTTAATTGCAACAAGTTGAAAGAAAGAGTTAACACTAGTAGTCACTTTATTAATTATGTCTCGTGCATTTTATTTGTTAGCATCCTACCGACACTATTTCACCTTTAAATTACGGACCGTATCTCGTACTCCGTTGTTAATCAGTGGTAGATAAAAGTCTTCAGAAAAATCCCAAATTTTTATATTAATATCTTTAATTATTTTAGTCAATATAGTGTAAAAATGGTCATTAATTATTTAAAATTATTAAATAAAATTTAAATCAACTGTTCGCTCTCGATCCTGGGTAAAATATAAAAAGTGTTAAAATTTAATAATTAGATCCTAAATATACTTTTAATAAGCCTATAATTTATATAACTCATTTTCGGATCACCGTCTATTTTAAAATCACATAAGTTCGAATTTAACTTGCTTAATATCGATTGAATGACAATTGAGTGTTACTGCCGTTTACTAAATAGATTCGAAATCACAAAATATATATTTAATATACTTTATTTATATAGATGTGTTTTAAATAATAATTATCATAATATCATATTTTAATTTTATTTTACATAATTAATTTTAATAACAACAACATATAATATTTCAAATTATATTTTTAATTATTTATATATATACATACATACATACATACATACATACATACATACATACATATATATATATATATATATATATATATATATATATATACACACACACACACATATCTATTTACAATTAATTGTTCGTGAATCGTCGGAAATGGTCGAAGTCAAATGAATGTACGAAAATAGTTCAAAAATTTTGAGATTCAACATAACGAACTTTGATTATCATGTCAGAATTATGAAATCGTATCGTGAGTTTGGTTCAAAATTGGTCAAAATTTTCCGGGTCATGACAACCCGTTCCATAATACTCCTATTGAAGCTAATGCAAGGCATACAGTTCCAATTGAGGAGATTTTAAAGGATACTACCGATAGTGGTCAATCTAAAGCCTTGACTATTACATATGATGATGAAGTTTGTGATTGGTCTATTTCTGTTGACACTGATCAAACAAATGTGGTTTTTGTTCGTAAAACTGATGTTGAAATTGAGGAAGAAAGGGTTACAAGGGTGAGAGCTGGTTGTGTAGGTAAGGATAATCCTGTTTGCAAGTGTTATGTTTGTAAGTGCGATGCTAGATTGAAAAGAGCTGAGGAAGTTATGAATCTTTGTCTTAGAAAGAGGATTCGAGATCGTTTGTATGATAAGTTCTGCAAAGCTAAGGATTTGTCAGATTTAAAGTTTACAACAGATTCTTCCGATGATGATGAATCTTTGGGAATGATTTGTCAAACGGGTACCTGGTTTAGGAAAGAACTAGAGCATTTGATTACCAATAGTGTTACAGGTACTGAGGAAAAGGTGGTTACAGTGAAAGAATCTGATGGTAATGCTAAGGTTGAAGGCACGTGAGGTTATGATGCTAATTATTCTGACAGTACAAATTCGGAGTCCGAATCCGAATCAGATGCAGATTCACAGGATGGTCGAAACGATTATGCTTTCATGGCCAACACCTCTACCAATGATAAGGTATGTACGGAATCTCAGTCTGTTTGTTCTAAGTGCATTGATTTTGAACAGGAAATAGCTAGACTTGAATGTGTACTTTCTAAGCTTAGCGAAATTCCTATTACGTGTGAAATTTTCCGAAACTTAGACTTGAAATTAAGAATTTGAGTCTTGAAAATCAGACAAACAAAAAGAACTATCAGGATGCAGTTTATTACCTTCATAAACAGAAAGAGTATGTAGATGCCATTAAGACTCTAGAAAATCAAGTAGGTCACTTAAAGGCAACTATCATAGATGATGAAAGGTAATTAGTATGCAGTTGAATCAGATAGAGACACTTACGACAGAAAGGGATTCGTATAAGTTGAAGTATGAGTCTGAGAAGGCTAGGATTTACAACTGGCAGAGAATAGCGTATGTTAAATAGACTTTTAATCCTCCTAAGAATGACAAACAGAAAGGTCTAGGTTACCATCAGGTTGCTCCACCTCTTAGGAATGAGTTTATTATGAAACCTTGTGAGAAGAGTAAGGATGATATTGTGGAACAACAGTATGGCGAGTCTAAAGAGACACCTGTTAAGACTAAAAATGAGGATGTTCAGAGTAAGAAACCAGTAGAAGTTGTCTATGAGACGGAGTCTGAAACTGATATCGTCACCGAGAAAGACAACAAACATTTTAAGCCTGTGACTAAACTGATCACTATTCTGAAAAATCCTAAGAATGCGCGTAAGGAGAGTGATAGTCAGAAAACTCTAATGAAGAGTGTTGAAAAGCGTAAGCAGACTAGAAAGAAGAACACTCCGTTATCTCCTGTTAATTTTGTAAAAGTAGGTAACGTATCAATTTCGGAGCCTGTTGATTCTAAAGTTGAACCTCCACCAAAAGGTGAGAATTCTAACTTCGGCAACATGCTGAAGTATGTTCCCCCTAGTCATCGAGAAACTATTAAACAATAAGTTTCGTCACCCCCACCGACTAAACAACAGACCACACCATCTAGGAGACAGTTCTCACCTCCTAGGAATCAAGTTTTTCATTCTAATTATTTTGATAATGTTAAATGTTTTAACTGTGGGATGTTGAGGCATCGGGCTATGAATTGTAAACCCATTAATCGGACACCTCATAGGAAGATTGATCTGAGTCCTAAAAGATCTTTTAATCATAGATCATCTTTTCCTGTGTCAAAATCATCTTCAGTTCGTTCTTTTTCAAACTAATGATTTTTACAGGAAGCCATTGCCTAAGAATAATGTTTGGAGACGTAAATCTGAGGTTAAGGGTGTTCAGACCTTGGACGGTCCTTTGGGATCTAAGGGTCAATGGGTGGAATTGCCAGTAGTTGGTGTTGATGGGAAACCCACTGCCATTAGGGCATGGGTCGCCCTCTCAAACTAATCTCCTACTTTACATGTGCAGGTTGTCTATAATCCACGTTGCAGTACATGAATTGTTGATAGTGGGGCATCCAGGCATATGACAGGGAACTTGTTTTTACTTTCTAATGTCAAAACAGTAGATGGTGGACCAGTTTCTTTTGCAGGTAGTCAAGGAGGTTATATTACTGCACATGGGGTGATTGCTAATGAAAATGTCAGCTTTGATAAAGTTAATTTCGTAGAGCAGATGTCGAACAATCTGCTTTCAGTTTCACAGGTTGCTGACAAAAAGTATACATTTGCTTTAGATGACAAGTTTTGTTATATTCTGAGGAAAGAGTTTGTGATTCCGGAAGACATGATTCTGATGACCGCTCCGAGATACAAGGATCTTTATATTCTTGATATGCAAAAGGCTCACGTGAAAGTAGGTACATGAAAGGACCCGTTCATATACATTATAAACGATTCACAATAGTTGATTACATCGCGAAGTATTTGACCTCTATATGATACGTTTTACAAACATTGCATTCGTTTTTAAAAGACAAACTTTCTTTACATCAAAAATTGACGGCATGCATACCATTTCATATTACATCCAACTATAATTGACTTAATATTAATCTTGATGAACTCAACGACTCGAATGCAACGTCTTTCAAAGTATGTCTTGAATGACTCCAAGTAATATCCTTAAAATGAGCTAATGCACAGCGGAAGAATTCTTTAATACCTGAGAATAAACATGCTTTAAAGTGTTAACCAAAAGGTTGGTGAGTTCATTAGTTTATCATAATCCATCATTTCCGTAATAGTAATAGACCACAAGATTTCAGTTTCTATAAATATCCGTACACTCGCAAGTGTATAAAAGTATTCTATAAGTTGTAGGCACCCAGTAACAAGCTTTAACGTTCATGTTTTACCCTCTGAAGTACACCAGATCAGGTGTGTTTAAAATAACCTCGAAGTACTAAAGCATCCCATAGTCAGGATGGGGTTTGTCAGACCCAATAGATCTATCTTTAGGATTCGCACCTACCATACATAGACAAGTAGTTTAATGTTACCAAGCTAAGGGTATATTTATGGTTTTAACCCACATAGAATTAGTTTTAGTACTTGTGCCTATTTCGTAAAACATTTATAAATCAGCGCATGTATTCTCAGCCCAAAAATATATATAAAAAGGGTGTAATGAAACTCACAATACTGTATTTCGTAGCAATTATGTATATGACGGCACTGAACAAGTGCAGTGTTTGTCTCGGATTCACGAACCTATATTAAGTATATATATTTATATGTTGGTCAATATCTGTCTAACAATTTAGGTCAAGTCGTAGTGTATCACAATCCTAATGCTCGAGACCGACATGGAAAAGTCAACAAAAGTCAACTTGACCCAAAATGACTTCCAAAATCTATACATGTTTATTATATAACTTATATATAGTAGTTTTATATATTTAAATATATTTATCAGATCTTATTATACTAAATAATACAAGTCATTTATTAATAAATAAAAATTTATATTAAAATTCATATATGATAAAAATATACTTTTATATATCTCAAATAATAAATTTTATAAAATTCACTTAATATCATAAAAATATAGTGGTATGTATTATTAATGTAATTACATTACGTGTGGTAAAAATATCTTTGTACGCATATTTATTTGATAAAATAATATTGATAATAATAATAATGATAAAAATAATAAAATGATAGTTTCAATAAAAATATTAATTTTTAGTAATAAAGATAATTTTAGTAATAACATCAACTGATAACAGTTATAATAATCATTTTAATAATAATATTAAAATTAATGATAATTCAGTTGACCATATCTTTTAATCCGTTCATCGAAACCACACGATAAATGAAAAGTTATTAATTTTTTCTTCAGATTTTCAACGACATGCATATCATATAACTCATCTCAGTAGCATATGTATCAAATTTGTGATTTATCATAAACTATTTAATGACGAAACTAAGCATACAAACATGCATAATCATATATACTCAAGCACTAGTCAGGGATACACTATTAATATATAAAAGATAAGATATGAATGCTCACGTATCAATATTGTGATTCAATATTGCAGGAAAGTACGTAGATGCAACGAAAATGATAAATGTTTGGTTGAGCTCACGAGCAATACCCTCGATCAATACCCATAACCTTCATAGCTATAACCCATAATTTCCTTAGCTCTATCCCATTTGAAAACTTATTTTGAAATCGTCTGAATATAACTCCGTCGTAGTATTTTATGTATACTAATAATATCTTGAAATATTACTAAGTAATATATATATATATATATATATATATATATATATATATATATATATATATATATATATATATATATATATATATATATATATATATATATATATATATATGTAATTCGATTGAGAGAGTTTAGAGAAATATATTTTCAAGTTTCTATGAAATAATGAAACCTATTGAATTCTATTTATAATAGATTTTTGAATTATTAAAGTGAATTATTAAAGTATGAATTATTAAAGTATGAATTATTAAAGTGAATTATTAAAGTATGAATTATTAAAGTGAATTATTAAAGTATGAATTATTAAAGTGAATTATTAAAGTATGAATTATTAAAGTGAATTATTAAAGTATGAATTATTAAAGTGAATTATTAAAGTATGAATTATTAAAGTGAATTATTAAAGTATGAATTATTAAAGTGAATTATTAAAGTATGAATTATTAAAGTTAAAGTAAAGTAAAAGTAAAGTAAAGGTAAAGTTAAAGTATAGTAAAAGTATAAAACTATGTACGTATAATACGCGTATAAAAATATATATAATATTAATTTAAATTGTTATATATATATATATTTAATAAAATAAAATATAAATATCGTTATCTTTGTCATACTGGTTAAGTAATGAGTTGTCAAAAAAAATAGATTTCTTAAATCACAGTGGACCTCATAACATAGGCCCGTAATCATATCATAATGTATCTGATAATTCAATCATTTGATATTATCTCTTAATTCTGTCGATAAATATATCGAAACAAATATGTTTATGTAAAGTATCATATATCTAATACTTAGATAATGTTTTCAGTTAATATTATATATTATATATACATATCTATATACACATAATTGTTCGTGAATCGTCGAACACGGTCAAATGGTAATTGATTACATGAATGTAGTTTCAAACTTTTTGAGATTCAACATTACAAATTCTGCTTATCGTGTCAGAAACATATAAAGGTTAAGTTTAAATTTGGTCGGAAATTTCCGGGTCGTCACAGTACCTACCCGTTAAAGAAATTTCATCCCGAAATTTGATCGGGGTCGTCATGGCTAACTATAAAAATGTTTTCATGACGAATATGAGTTGATAAATAGAGTTTTATCATCATTGAGTAATATAGATAAAACAATTTGATTACGTGAAGAGTATAAGTGAAGCTATCACAAGAGAGTGAAATGAGTAAACGTATATTCGTTTTAACCGATGACGTAGTTATGATTGATTTCCGGAATTCATGGGATTTAAAGAAAATCTTTGCAATAAGATTTGGTTCTTCGGCGATTAAGGAAATCAGGATCTTCTTTGATTAAATGCGATAATCTGTCTCGATTTCTCTGTCTGATATTTTACTATAATTCCACCCCCTTCGTTTCTTTATTTCCACAGCTCACACCTTCTAGTCTTTCTCCCCAATTCATACTTTAAAGCATTCGTTAATATGCTTCATCCAGTATTGATTCTTGATATACTTTTAACTTTCATATCTGTCATTCTTCTTTTTCATCTACCACCGGGGGAAGTTATTTTCTTCTACCATTACCTTGGGGTTATTGTGTTTTTCATTCTCCCGTGTCTTTATATTGCTATACGCATTTATATCACGGTTTGTAATTTTGGGGTTGTTATCGGGCTTTATATTCTCCATTATATTTCGGAGCTTCATGCTTTCGTTTTCTCTTCCCGATCTTAAGTCAAGCGGATAATAGTCCAAAATTCGTAGATATGAATTTTTGGATGAACATAGTTAATGTTCCAAGAAGAAAATCGTAATGGCACGATCTTGATTTGGCAAATTACCAAAATATCCGAAAATATAGAGCTATCAAGATGATATGTTCTTAATATGTTTGAAAATTGGATAGAATGTAAAAGTCGTGTAAACAGTACATGATGACGGTATGTTCTGTGAATCATCACGTTCCATTAGAAACTCAGCATGACTTACTGTAATATAATCACGTTGATCAAGTATCATTATATTATACTAACTCATGCTTCAGTTCCCAACACTACTTCAAAAACATTCCTATTTTAAATTCAAATTTTTTTTTTAAATTTAGAAACTAACACAGTTTCTTTTTATGTTGTAACGCAGATATTGCGAAGAGATAAAAGATATCGGATAAGAATAGTTGAGAAAATATCTTCAGGAATATCGAAGATATTATAATAAAAGATACGATAATATGGATGATGAAGAAGATTTGTCTGTGAAGGTTTAGAATAAGAAGTAAGGTGTTTGCTAACGATTTCAGTAGACACTGAATCATTTGGATCCTTTGAAGGCAGGTTTAGTCTTTGTGATTTGTCCACAGCCTCCTTCATGGTCTGCTCAATCCGTTTTCCAGTTTCAAACCTTCTCGTTTTCTCAGCTTTACCACCATACTATTCTTTATCATCAAACTTTTGACTGTTAAAGTCGTTTACAGTTTTTGCTGCTTCATCAGCATTTTTCCAATTTCGGAGAACTAGTTCATAGTTTGGGATGTTTTTCAGAAAATTCACATTCGAAGTATGTAAGTCTAGGAGATAGACGTTATATGTATAACTTTTGACGTAAAATTGTCGCGAAATTCAAAATACTGATTGCTAATTCCCAGTAGTTGGTGTGACAATTATTGTTACAGGATGTAGGTGAGTACATGATGGGGTTTTAATGAATAAGTATAGTGGCTTTTCGGAGAGGCTTAAGTCGAAGGTTAATGAAGTTGTTGATAAGTTTACTGCTAATGTGGCGAGATATGAAAGGTTCCCCGGTAACAATGATGAAGGGGTAATTGTTATAATAAGGTTTATTCGTATAAACAAATGAAGGTGATTTGCTGGAGCTGTGACAAAACTGTCTATTTTGGAAAGAGATTGAAAAATTATATTTGGTAATAAATATCAAAGGATCTGACATGGATACGTGTTAAACTATAACTTTGGTTTCAAGAGCTTTTCAGATGCATGACAGTGGGTAATATGTGGTTGTATCATCATCTCGCATGTCTTTAGGAATTTCGAAGTGTTTGAACACATATT
This sequence comes from Rutidosis leptorrhynchoides, assembly GCF_046630445.1. Taxonomy (NCBI): domain Eukaryota; kingdom Viridiplantae; phylum Streptophyta; class Magnoliopsida; order Asterales; family Asteraceae; genus Rutidosis; species Rutidosis leptorrhynchoides. The sequence goes on along the minus strand of NC_092338.1, from coordinate 84,230,489 downwards.
GTAATTGTTAATATACATATGATGTTCTAAGATTTTGAATGATACAAATATTTTTGTGAGTTCCATGAATAGAAATGAGGTTCTAGGACAGTTTTGAAGTCAAAGTATAGTTTTGAAAGATGTAGGAATCTAAGAGTGATGATTTCGGTTATATCTTGAATCGAATTCTGAGATTTCAAAATCAGAATATGTAATTAGATTTTGAATGAGTATGGTTGTTTTGATTTCTATAAAAGAATGTATATTGTTGTGAAAGTAGGGAGTATAATGGATGATTTGCTGAATCAGATTCGAAGAATGTAACATATTAATTGTGAATTTATATCTCTCGGGTATTACCTACCCGTTAAAAAAAAATTTCACAATTAATATTTTGTACAAAAGAATTTTATTACAGTGTTTATGGAAATATATATGTGTATATTTCTTCAGATGTAATATTGATTTAATGAGTTAATATTAAATTAAACTCATTTGATTTATGGTTAAGGCTAGGATAGATAATTTCTAAACTTTAGAAATTACATAATCGCCGTAGAATGTTTCCCCAATGAAGTTACGAATCAATACTTCATCGTTGTGGTATTCCTTGGTATCTACATGGCGTATGACGTCGATGCTCGTGGGACAGATTGTGAAGTTGAGGTTTGCGATGCGGTTATTGTTGGTGGTGGTAATGGTACTATTGATGTTGTTGATGGTGGTACGGGTTATGCTGCTGGTGCTACTGCTGGTGTTTGTAACCTTTGCACCATATTTTCCAAAGCCACTACCCGAGCGCGAAGCTCGTTGACTTCTTCTATTACACCGGGGTGATTGTCGGTTCGGACGAGCGGATAAATAAGATCTAGAATTTGGTGTAGTATATAATCATGACGAGATACTCTGAAAATGAGAGAGAAAATGGTGTTTCGGACAGGTTCACCGGTAAGTGCTTCAGGTTCATTGCCAAGAGGGCAATGTGGTGGATGAAAGGGATTGCCTTCTTCTTGTCTCCAATGGTTAAGTAGATTACGAACCCATCCCCAATTCATCCAGAATAGATGATGGCTAATTGGTTTATCCATTCCGGTCACGCTGCTTTCAGAGCTCATGTGGAAATCCATATCGGCATAGCTGTCGGAATCCGAGAAACTCGAACTGGTTGAGGGATCCATCTTGTATGATCAGGGAAAGAATTTTTTTTTTGGTATGAAATAGATTGTAGAATTTAGATTTGGTATTCTTCAATATATAATTTACATATGTATATATAATACCAAAATTCCATAAATTACGGAGGAATCTTTGAAAGATGTCAGTCAAAGTTCACAGTAACAGATATGCTAAGATAAGAATTCGTCTATACACTTGATAATGCTAAAAACGAACATATATTTCATAGCATTATTCCTCAAGAAAGACAAGCTTTTAGTTGCAATTGTTCTATTTACAAGTGATATTCGTTTAAATAATAAAAGGTGAAGACAAAAGACTGATTCGACGAATTGAAGACGCAAACGACCAAAAAGCTCAAAAGTACAAAAGACAATCAAAAAGGTTCCAATTATTGATAAGAAACGTCTCGAAATTACAAGAGTACAAGATTCAAAACGCAAAGTACAAAATATAAAATTGTACGCAAGGACGTTCGAAAATCCGGAACCGGGACCAGAGTCAACTCTTAACGCTCGACGCAACGGACTAAAAATTACAAGTTAACTATGTATATAAATATAATATAATATATAATTAATTATATTAATTATATATATATATTATAAACCGTCGGCAGAGAAAGACTCCAAGGGTGTGAGCTGTAAATTCATTCTCCGCGACTCGCGGAGTTTGAAGAGGATTTTGCCGCGAGTCGCGGAGCCCCAAAATTCGACTTTTCCTATAAAAGCAACCGAATTCTGATCGCAATTCATAATCTTTTTCTCTCTTCTCTCATATATACGTAAAATATATATATATATAATTTATATTTTAATTTTAATTTTAATTATAATTCTAATAATAAGGGTATGTTAGCGAATGTTGTAAGGGTGTAAGTCGAAATTCTGTCCGTGTAACGCTACGCTATTTTTAATCATTGTAAGTTATGTTCAACCTTTTTACATTAATGTCTCGTAGCTAAGTTATTATTATGCTTATTTAAAACGAAGTAATCATGATGTTGGGCTAATTACTAAAATTGGGTAATTGGGCTTTGTACCATAATTGGGGTTTGGACAAAAGAACGACACTTGTGGAAATTAGACTATGGGCTATTAATGGGCTTTATATTTGTTTAACTAAATGATAGTTTGTTAATGTTAATATAAAGATTTACAATTGGGCGTCCCTATAAATTACCATATACACTCGATCGGACACGATGGGCGGGGTATTTATATGTACGAATAATCGTTCATTTAACCGGACACGGGAATGGATTAATAGCCACTAGAATAATTAAAACAGGGGTGAAATTACATTCAAGGGTAATTGGTGTAATTGTTAACAAAGTAGTAAAACCTTGGTTTACACGCAGTCGATAACCTGGTGTATTCATTAAACAAAGTATTAAAACCTTGTTACAATTCGAATCCCCAATTAGTTGGAATATTTAACTTCGGGTATAATAATAATTTGACGAGGACACTCGCACTTTATATTTATGACTGATGTACTGTTATGGACAAAAACCAGACGGACATATTAAATAATCCAGGACAAAGGACAATTAACCCATGGGCATAAAACTAAAATCAACACGTCAAACATCATGATTACGGAAGTTTAAATAAGCATAATTCTTTTATTTCATATTTAATTTTCTTTATTTTATATTTAATTGCACTTCTAATTATCGCACTTTTATTTATTGTTATTTAATCGCACTTTTAATTATCGTACTTTTTAATTATCGCAAGTTTATTTTATCGCACTTTTATTATTCGCAATTTCATTATCGTTATTTACTTTAAGTTTTAATTTAAGTCTTTTATTTATTTAATATTTTACATTAGGTTTTAACTGCGACTAAAGTTTTAAAATCGACAAACCGGTCATTAAACGGTAAAAACCCCCCTTTATAATAATAATATTACTTATATATATATTTGTATTTTTATAAAAGTAAACTAATATAGCGTTAAGCTTTGTTTAAAGATTTCCCTGTGGAACGAACCGGACTTACTAAAAACTACACTACTGTACGATTAGGTACACTGCCTATAAGTGTTGTAGCAAGGTTTAAGTATATCCATTCTATAAATAAATAAATATCTTGTGTAAAATTGTATCGTATTTAATAGTTTTTCCTAGTAAAATATAAACTATTTTATATACACCTCGCATAACATCAAGTATTTTTGGCGCCGCTGCCGGGGAATTATCTTAAAAGCCGGAAACGCAACGCTAATATAAAAAAAAAAAATTTTAGTTAACTTTTATTAAAATTCGTTTTTGTAAAAATACGTTTTAATTATTCAAAAATATAAAAAGAAAAACAAAAATATAAGTATTTTTAAGATTTTGTTAAATATTTAAGTTTTATAAGTTTCTTTATTTTTAGTTTAGTTTATAAAAATATAAGTTTTATTTTAATATCTTTTATTTATTTAAAAACAGAAAACAGAAAATAAAAAAAAAATAAATAAAGAAAAAACGCGTCGAATATTTAAACCTGTCAGCTGAATTCTGGAACCCCGCGACTCGCGGGGTTTGATGCTTTAATTGCCGCGACTCGCGGAGACTTTCTGACAGGCGACAAAAAAACCCTAATCCAGCATTAATTACGGGTATTAATTAATTATTATTATTATTTAACCCTAATAATTATTATTATTATTATTAGTTTTATTTTAACTTTTACTTTTTAATTAATTTGTATTTTTAGTTTAATTAATTTATTTAAATTGTAAAATTAGTAGTTTTATTAAATAAATAATATAAAAATAATATTTTTATAAAAATTGTAATTTTTACAACTTTTTGTATATTTTTATATTTTGTCCCTTTTTAATCGTTGTAGCATAACTTTTGTATTTTTAGCTCATATTTAATTTTAAACTTAGTTTTTGCTATAGTTATTTTTACTCCTAGATTTTTAGGCTTTGCCGTAGAATTCCTTAAGTGCTTTTTCTTTAGACTAAGATTTAGGTGCTTTAGAATTTTGCGACGCCCTTTTAAGTTTTAGTTTCTTTTTAAGTTATTTCCATTTGGGATTTAGTTTTTCCTGTAAGATTTAATATTTTTAGACACCTTTTACTATGTATCAATTATCATTCCAATTAGTAATTTCAATTTGCGATTATAATTTTAAGTTAGTTGTAGTAATAAGGTTAGGTTAGTTAACTATTTTTAAGTTTTGATAAGTTTCTTTTATTTTTTTTCGTCACTTTTTTTCAACCATTTTTTCTTTTTCTACCTTTTGCGACGAACTCTTTTTCTCTCTTATTTCTCGCCATTCTAGTTTTTAGGACTTAGAATTTTTTCTACTTCTTATCTAAATTTCTTAAAATTACGAAAATTTATTTTGAGTGGTTAAATTGATAGACATCAAAATTTTCTGGTTCGTAGTAATAGTTGGATTTGTACGTGGACCGGGTTATTGGAGCCAAACAGTCCTCAATTATATTGAGACCAAACGAATCCTGCCCCTCTGCTGCATCTTTTGGCTATTCGAAACGTGGGCAAAATCAGAAAAGTCTATTGATTGGATAACTTATTATAATTTTTCTTTCCTTTTTAAAACTAATAGGATATTCAGTGAATGCACCGAGCAAGACGTTCATCACCTTTTGTACGTTCACCACCTGTAACTAGATCAAGACATTTAGAATCGTCATCCAGTCGACCAAGTACTTCAGTTCAAATTTCCGATAATCCATTTTTTGAACCCAACATCACAATTGAGAATCCGGAAAATATTCAGGAACGGTTCGTAGATCCTGAACCATTAAACTTTCCTCCGGAGCCACCAATTATTCAAACAGAGATTGTTGAGGAACGAACCATTAAATCAGAATCATCTAGTGATACCGATTCAACAAATTCAATTATGGAGAATCTGGAACCTTTAAGTATGGAAGACCGAATGAGAGCTAAACGCACTGGCCAAGGTCACGCAATTACTCATCCAGACATTAATGCGCCAGATTATGAAATCAAAGGACAAATTCTACACATGGTGACTAATCAATGCCAATTTAGTAGTGCGCCGAAGGAAGATCCAAATGAACATCTACGTACCTTTAATAGGATCTGCACACTATTTAAAATCCGAGAAGTGGAGGATGAACAGATATATCTCATGTTATTTCCCTGGACTTTAAAGGGAGAAGCCAAAGATTGGTTGGAATCGTTACCTGAAGGGGCGATCGATACATGGGACGTTTTAGTTGACAAATTTCTTAAACAATTCTTTCCTGCATCTAAAGCCGTAAGACTTCAAGCAGAAATTGTTACGTTTACACAGAAACCAAATGAAACTCTATATGAGGCGTGGACAAGATATGGAAAGTTGTTAAGAGGATGTCCGCAACATGGTTTAGACACCTGTCAAATAGTACAAATATTCTACCAAGGATGCGGCATCACTACAAGGAAAGACATAGATATAGCAGCTGGTGGTTCTATTATGAAGAAAACCGAAACTGATGCTTACAAAATTATTGATAACACTGCATCCCACTCACATGAGTGGCACCAAGAAAAAGATATCATTAGATCATCTAAAGCAGCTAGAGCCGATTCTAGCCATGACTTAAATTCCATTTCCGCAAAGATAGATGCTGTGGAGAGACGAATGGAAAAGATGACTAAGGATATTCACTCAATACGAATTAGTTGTGAGCAGTGTGGAGGACCACATTTGACAAAAGATTGTCTCAGTATTGAATTAACAATGGAACAAAGAGAGAATATTTCATACATAAACCAAAGGCCTGGAAATAATTATCAGAATAATTATCAACCGCCAAGACCGATTTACAATCAAAACCAGAATTATAACCGAAATATTCCATACAACAACCAACAAGGTCCTAGCAATCAACAAGTATCCAATAATACTTACAATCAGCAAAGACCTAATTTTCAAAACAAACCACCACAACAGACCGATGATAAAAAGCCGAATTTAGAAGATATGATGACGAAGCTAGTTGAAACTCAAACGCAATTTTTCACATCTCAGAAACAAACCAATGAACAAAATGCTCAAGCATTTAGAAATCAACAAGCTTCTATTCAAAATCTAGAACAAGAAGTAAGTAACCTAGCAAGGTTAATAGGTGAAAGAAAACCGGGAAGTCTACCTAGTGATACAAATGCTAACCCCCGGAATGAAACAGCTAAAGCTATTACCACAAGAAGTGGTACAACACTTAAACCACCTGAAATACCTGTAACTTCTGATGAAGCTATTCCTACTCCACAAGAACCACAACCTGATCAAGATAAGGAAAAAGAACTGGTAGTTGAAAAGGTTAATGAAGATAACACAGTTAAGGATAAACCTTATGTTAAACCATACCAACCACCACTTCCTTACCCGAGTAAAATGAAGAAAGAAAAACTTGAAGCCGAGCAATCCAAATTCTTGGATATGTTTAAACAGATAAATGTAAATCTTCCTTTCATTGATGTGATTTCAGGAATGCCAAGATATGCTAAATTCTTGAAAGATCTAATCTCAAATAGAAAGAAAATGGAAGAACTCTCGGCTGTTACTATGAATGCTAATTGTTCAGCAGTGCTGTTGAATAAGATACCCGAAAAACTATCTGATCCAGGAAGTTTCACAATTCCATGTTTTCTGGGTAGTCTTAGTTCAATAGAAGCATTGGCAGACTTAGGTGCTAGTATAAATCTAATGCCGTATTCACTATACGCTAAACTAGACCTTGGAGAATTGAAACCAACAAGAATAAGCGTACAACTAGCCGATAGATCAATAAAATATCCTAGAGGGATAATGGAGAACATGCTAGTTAAAGTTGGTACTTTAGTATTTCCAGTAGATTTTGTTGTTTTGGACATGGAAGAAGATTCTCAAGTTCCTCTCATATTAGGAAGACCATTCTTAAACACGGCTAAAGCAATGATAGACGTGTTCGGTAAGAAACTGACCCTAAGTATAGAGGATGAGAGTGTTACCTTTTCAGTTGATAGAGCAATGCAACAACCACAATCTGCAGATGATACATGTTATTATATTCAAACTATAGATGCACATGCAGAATTATTAGAAGAATTTCCAGAATTACAAGGAACAGGAGAATGTTCTTTAGGAGAAGGTAATGAACCAATTGATGAAGCTGAAATGTTAGCTACACTTATAGCTAATGGATATGAACCAACAACAGAAGAAATTCAAATGCTAAAAGAAGAAGACAGATATCGATATAAATCATCGATAGAAGAACCTCCGAAATTAGAGTTAAAGCCACTTCCAAACCATTTGGAATACGCTTACTTACATGGTGAATCTGAATTACCTGTAATAATATCGTCTTCTCTTACTGAAAATGAGAAATCACAACTCATTTCTGTGTTGAAAGCTCATAAACCAGCCATTGCATGGAAGATTCATGATATTAAAGGAATAAGTCCTTCGTATTGCACACATAAAATCCTTATGGAAGAAGGTCATAAAACGTATGTGCAACGCCAACGAAGACTAAATCCTAATATGCAAGATGTAGTTAAGAAAGAGATTATTAAACTGATAGATGCAGGTTTGATATATCCAATTTCTGATAGTCCATGGGTAAGCCCAGTTCAATGCGTACCTAAGAAGGGTGGCATGACTGTCATTACAAATGAGAAAAATGAGCTTATTCCTACTAGGACTGTAACAGGATGGCGTGTATGTATTGATTATAGAAAATTAAATGACACCACCAGAAAAGATCACTTTCCCTTACCTTTCATAGATCAAATGTTGGAAAGATTAGCCGAAAATAGTTACTATTGTTTTCTAGATGGATTTTCCGGATATTTTCAAATTCCAATAGCACCCGAGGACCAAGAGAAAACCACATTCACGTGCCCTTATGGTACTTTTGCTTACAAACGCATGCCATTTGGACTTTGCAACGCCCCTGCAACCTTTCAAAGGTGTATGATGGCGATTTTTCACGACATGATAGAAGAATGCATGGAAGTATTCATGGATGACTTTTCAGTCTTCGGTGATACATTTAAATCATGTCTAGTTAATCTGGAACGAATGCTAATTAGATGCGAAAAATCAAATCTAGTACTTAATTGGGAGAAATGCCATTTCATGGTTAAAGAAGGCATCGTTCTTGGACATAAAATTTCAAAAGAAGGAATTGAAGTGGATAGAGCTAAAGTAGATGTAATTGCTAAACTTCCACATCCCACCAATGTTAGAGGAGTTAGGAGTATTCTAGGGCATGCCGGTTTTTACCGACGTTTCATAAAAGATTTTTCTAAAATTGCCACTCCTATGAATAAACTCCTAGAAAAGGATGCGCCATTCATCTTTTCAGATGAATGTATCAAATCTTTTAATATTCTTAAAGAAAAACTCACTAATGCACCGATCATGATAACACCAAATTGGAATCTACCATTTGAACTAATGTGCGATGCAAGTGATTTTGCAATGGGAGCCGTTTTAAGACAAAGGATTGAAAAACGATTTCAACCTATATATTATGCTAGTAAGACATTACAAGGAGCACAAACAAACTATACAACTACTGAAAAAGAACTCCTTGCTATTGTCTTTGCTTTTGACAAATTTCGATCATATCTCGTTCTAGCAAAAACGGTGGTCTATACCGACCATTCTGCTCTTAGATACCTATTTTCAAAACAAGATGCTAAACCAAGATTAATCCGTTGGATCTTACTCTTACAAGAGTTTGATATTGAAATCCGAGATAAAAGAGGAGCAGAAAATCTCGCCGCTGATCATCTTTCTCGTCTTGAAAATCCCGAATTAGAAGTTCTAAATGAATCAGCCATACAAGACAACTTTCCTGATGAATATCTATTGAAGATAGATTATAAAGAAATCCCATGGTTTGCAGACTATGCAAACTACTTAGTTTGTGGATTCCTTGAAAAAGGATTATCGTACCAAAGACGAAAGAAATTCTTCAGTGATATAAAACACTATTTTTGGGAAGATCCACATCTGTTTAAAAGTTGTCCCGATGGAATAATACGCCGATGTGTATTTGGAGATGAAGCTAGTAAAATTTTAAACCATTGTCACACAGGATCAACAGAGGGCATTATGGGCCTCAACTAACAGCAAGAAAAGTTTATGAAGCTGGATTCTATTGGCCTACAATTTACAAAGACGCACACCTTCTTTGCAAATCCTGTGATGCATGTCAAAGGGCCGGAAAAATAAGTCAACGTGATGAAATGCCACAAAATGTCATCCAAGTATGTGAAGTATTTGACATTTGGGGTATTGACTTTATGGGTCCATTTCCAAAATCTAATAATAATCTATATATACTCGTAGCCATTGATTATGTATCTAAATGGGCGGAAGCACAAGCTCTCCCAACTAACGATGCACGAATTGTAGTCAACTTTTTAAAACGTCTTTTTGCAAGGTTTGGAACACCGAAAGCTTTAATAAGTGATCGGGGTACTCATTTCTGTAATAACCAACTTGAGAAAGTTCTTAAAAGATATGGAGTAACTCATAAAATCTCCACCGCATATCATCCACAAACAAGTGGACAAGTTGAAAATACCAACCGAGCTTTAAAACGTATTCTAGAGAAAACCGTAGGATCAAATCTGAAGGAATGGTCCATTAAATTGGAGGATGCACTCTGGGCTTTTAGAACAGCCTACAAAACTCCAATTGGAACCACACCTTTTAGACTTGTTTATGGAAAAGCATGTCATCTTCCAGTAGAAATTGAACACAAAGTATTTTGGGCTTTGAAGACATGTAATCTTGATTTACATGAAGCCGGACGTCTACGATTAAGTCAACTAAATGAATTAGAAGAATTAAGACATGAAGCATACGAAAATTCGTTAATCTATAAAGAAAGAACGAAGAAATGGCATGATAAAAGAATCAGAAGTTCAAAAGAATTTAAAGAAGGAGACAGAGTTCTTCTTTTCAATTCACGATTCAAGCTATTTCCTGGAAAATTGAAATCAAGATGGTCTGGACCATTCATAGTCAAAAGAGTTTTCCCATACGGAACGATAGAATTAATAAATTCAAATGGGATTGAATTTAAAGTTAATGGTCACAGAGTTAAACATTACATACATGGTCTGATGGAAGTCGACAACGAAGTTAATCACAATTTCGACACCACAGCTAACTAAGTGTGGGGAGAATCAAGTCTTTAAAGGATAATATGTATTTCTGTTAGAGTTAGATTGTTTGTTTTCGTGTAGTTCTCGAAAATGGAACCCGAATGGTCTTTCCCTAGCAGACCCTAAAGAACTAGTCTTCTCCCCCCATTCTGAATTTTTATTTTTTTTAGGTTTTTACGAAATGAAGACTGCCTGTGAACTAAACCATGGTCTAATGCTACACGCTTTGATCACTAAACGTAATAATGACATACTACCGAGTGAAATAGCATCAGTAATCAGAGAAAGAATGGACGGAGTTAGAAAAGAATCCAGATGCGAAGATAATAAGTTACAATTTGGTAAAGGAAAATCAAAATCCGCAGCGAAAAGAAGAGCACGACACTTAGAACGATGTCACAAATGCGGAAAATGGTCACATGGAGGTAAATGTTCCAATAATCAAACCTATTCAAATACTGAATTTGTTACTTTATGCAGAGACGGACCGTTCATATGTTTAGAAGAAAAGATACTGAATGCTCGAGGTTACGCCTATGTAGCCATGGAAAACCAATTAAACCGACTATCTTATGAATGGGATAGATCATATAACTAAGAAATCTATTTCACAGGTATGTCTGTACAGTTTTTATTTTTATTTTTATTTTTAACCTTTTGATAATAAACGCTAATTTGTTCGCTAAAAAGTATTAAATTGGTATTGAATAAAATTAGGTTTGGCGACCGAAATTATTGATATCATTCAAAAATTTATTACATCACTGCGAAATTTAACGTTTATTCTTAAGGTATAAATATCTTTAATCAATCAAACCAAAATATTTCAAAAATTCGTCATGAGTTAAATTAGGTCTTGGAACCGAAATTACTTTACCGAAAAGAGGGGCACATATTTTTGATAATATTTGATTGATTAAAGTGGGATAAAAAGACAAAAAGATTTTTAATTTTATTTTTACCATGTTTTTAAAATTAATATTTAAATCTTAAATTAATATTGTAAACTTTATAAAAACAATATATTTAAAATTGTAAATATTTGAAAAAATTAATATAAGTTTGATATGAATTTATAAATTTTTAAATTAAATTTGGTGTGAATTTTTAATTTTTAAAATATAAATTTTTTTGCATTTCAAATTTTAAGTTTGGTGTGAATTTTTAATATTAATTTTGAATTTTATATTTAAGTTGTGTGAATTTAAAAACAAAAATTTACTTTATCTCATTAAGTTAAGAATATGATTTTTAAAATTCGTCGTAAGTTGAAGACTAGGTCTTTGAACCGAAATTGCTTTACCCGAGGGAGGGACGAGAATTTTTATTATCATTATTTTTAATCCTATTGAATTAGAGTATGCCAAAAACATTGAAAAAACCCAAAAATCTTAGTTTTTAAAACAATCGCTACAAAAAGACAAATTTTAAAATTTTGTCGAGGGACGGACTAGGACATCGATCCGAAACGACCTCGTCCTAAATAACAAGGGAAACAAAATTTTAAAATTAAGTACTTAATTGTTTTAATAAGTTAAAGTTTAAAAAAAAAAAAAAAATACCAAACTCCGCGACTCGCGGAGTTTGGAGGGTAAATCCCCGCGACTCGCGGAGGGGCCAATTCCCAGAAAAAAATAAAACGTAAAAAACATAGCAGTTCACTCCCCCACCCAAAAATACTGCGAAGAACAGCGAACAAAAACCCCAAAAACCCGAAAAATACACCCCAAAATCACAATTTTTAACCGTTAATCACCAAATCTTTTGCTAAAATCATGTTGAGAAGGATGCTATCTAAGAATTACTCAAGAAAAATGGTAAATTTCTACACCTAAACACCATTTAATTCGAAATTTGATGTTCTTGAGCAATTTTTTTCCCCAATTTGATTTTGATGCTTTTTAGAGTAATTAGGCTTAAATTGTTTATGTATTATGCTTGTATAACCTAGATTGATGCTGTTTAACATGATTAGAAGCCTTAAACTTCAAATTTTGAGTAATCTAGGGTTTGTGTTCTTGAGCAAATTTGGGGCTTTTTGATATAAACAGGTTATGGCCGATTTTTGTCATGAATTATTGCTAAATTGAGTAGTGTAACATGTCTAGGTAGTTAAATGATCCAAACTTTGAGCCTAAACATGATTTTGAGAATTAAAGTGGACTTTTTCAAGTCTAAAATTCATGAACTTGATTTTTGAAAGATAATGCCATTTGAGACTTGTTTAATTGCTAGTAATGATTATTTTGACATGTTATTTGAGTTGAATGTTTATGAACTTGGCGAACATTTTCGTATATGCTTATTTGAAAAAGTGTAGATTTGATAAAAATGTGAAAATGAGCTTAAGTTTGATATAAATTGATAATGTCATTGTAATTATTTTGATTGATGATTTTGCTGACACTAATGCATATTTGGATGCACAAAAATTGTGTTTGATGTGTTTTGCAGAATGAAAGGGGTGAATCTTCATCCCAAGCCCGCAATGCTCCTGCTGAGAATTTGGAACAACGGGAGGTGGATAACTACTACAAGCAGGATATACCTCATCCAGTCATGACCTTTTCCGATATGCACTTGGAAGAGTTGCACCCGAACCTGAGATTTGACAGACTTTGGATAGATTATCCAAAATATCAAAGGGGTTTGCATACTCTTCATTCTAAGGTTGTTAAGGTACCGAGGGTCATAGAATGGGGACCCTTAGAAGCTGTAGAATTGGCCGGGCCAATTAGGGAATTACTTGTACAGAGGTATGGTAATTCTTCTTTTAATGACTGGGTACATTTATTCACCATACGTAGACCTGTATATAAAGTATGGTGTGAAGAATTGTTATGTAGTATAGAGTTGAATGATCGGGTAGCTAGTTTAACCGATCGTTCTTTTATTAGATTTTTGTTAGGCGGTTCGATGCGCCACATGTCTTTACTGGACATGGCTCAGGCTTTACGTATATATACGCCTGAGGAGTTAGCGTCTGCCGATTGTAGAGGATTGATACTAAACGGTAGAAAGATAGATGAAAATTTTGATACACACGGTGTGTGGAGTCAAATGACAAGCCATCACCGTTTCAAAGGGAGAAATTACTCTTATTTGGATATAGATAGAGCCGAATTAAGAGTGATACATAGGTTTTTAGCTAATTCGATTACACAAAGGGGTAAAAACAAGGAAAAGGTAAATGAACAAGATTTGTTTTACCATATGTGTATTCGAGACCCACAAAGCGCTGTAAGTATACCGTATTGTGTGGGTTATTATTTATCAGCTATGGTTCGGGGGATGCGACCGCATAGCATAATAGGAGGTGGTATTTTTATTACTTTGATTGGTGAATATCTCGGTGTGGATATAAGTCAGGGGGGATTATTAGTAGAAAAACCGGAACCCCGCGATACTATAGGTTTAAATGTATACCATGGTGCGAAAGTTTTGAAGAGGCGAAATAACGCCGCAGTACGATACCATGGTAGACATCCACAGGTGGAGAGAAACCAGCAGCAAGGTAATGTAGGAGGGGGGAATGAGATGCAAGAAATGCAAAGGTTTATAGCTTCTCAGGAATACGAAAATGCTAGACAGAGAGCATTTGAAGATTGGCAAGTTCATCAGAACCAAATCATAGCTCATTGCCAACATATAGGTAGAAACTATATTCCTACACCGAAACCCATCTTCCCTCCCTGGTCTATAGAGATGCAGCCACCGTATCCTACGTATGACCCTGCCGAAGCATTCTATAGCACCTATGGTTATGCCTGGAACCCCTATTGGTACCAATATCATCCTTAGTTTACTTATTTTTTTTTTTATTTTGTAATTTGTAATTATTGATACGTTTAATACTTTTGTTAATATTGTAATCATTTTTATAATTATCTAATTTTTATTCTTAGATTTTAATAATTTTTGAATGTGGGGTAATATACCAAACTTCAAAAATATGTATATATGTTTGCAGTTTATCTTATGTACACAACAGGGTAAAACAACGCATTTTCAAAGACTGGCATTAAGTTCAGCAAAAGCAACTAATTTTGACGACAAGGTGCAAAATATATGTGAAATAACAACAATACGGAATGAACAAATGATGTGCACCATTTATCATTCAGCAAACAAACGCCAATATATTTGGAAACTTTGGTAAAAATTTAATCATTTTCACACAAATCACCCTCAATAATTTAAATTGTTACTGATTTCTTGCAAATGAGGGCATTGCAAGATCTTAAGTGTGGGAAGGGGTTAAATTCTTTCGAATTTTAAAATTTTTATCTTAAACACTTGGTTACCATTAAAAATACTAGTAAAGCAGTAGTTGTATTAGAATCTAGTGCTCTCTGATAAAAAAGAACAGTCCTAGTCTTATATACTGACTACCCAATTCTAGTAAAATTTTTCAAAATTTTCAATTAAATGAACTAAAAATCATGTTTATACATATTTATGAACGATAAAACTATGTTTTAACACCGAAATTATTGTTACCTCGGAAAGGTCATAAATTGAGAAACAAACTAAAATGTTAAAATTCATTTAAAATGGAATAGAGGACGATAAAAAGGAAAATAAAAGCCAAGTGTGGGAAAATTTACCAAGTTATTTTAAACATATGTCACATATATCTGTAACAAATAACTGAAAATACTTTTGCTTTGGACTAAACTAAACTGTTTTACCCGATGAAAGAAAAGAAGAGATGGATCTACACGATGAATCAATTCCATCATTAAAAGGAAGTAAAGTCTTCCGAAAAAGAAACGCGCTTCTTGATTTAGGTCATGAAGTTGTCGTCCAGACCAGCTGTAGGTTGACGAAAAATCTAGAAAAGTCATCACTAAAATCAGCAGGAAATCCACGGACCTCAGCATTAAACAGGGTCGCCAAGTAGTCAGATTTATCCTAACCATGAGAAGGATTTATCTCGTACAATGGGGGGGCACCATGCAAATTAGCTGGACAAGACTAATGAATCAGATCCCCAGAAAGGATAATCTCCTTAAAGATTAAAAATCAGCTTTTAAGACTGATATCACTCAATCCTAGAGATTGACCTTAAAGATTGAGAATTCAAACTCATGGAATTCAATGATATCTAAACTCGAGCTTGAACGAGAAAATATCTTGATCAAAATTATAAACCGATTTGTTTTCTCAAAACCCATTTTCAATGCGTTCATTACCATTGAACGTAAAATCCTAAGAATTCACCTGGAATTCATTAGGTCACCTGAACTAAATCGGGTGTCAACCGTAAGAACGGTGGTTGCATAGTGGTCAAAGACAGGACCTTGTGCCATACCGAAAAATTATAAGGGTGAGCTTTACTATTGCTCCTACCAAGGATAGTAATTGCGTCCGACACGTTATAGACCATAATTAAAAGCATGTCAGGGGACATTGCCTTAACAGTTGCTTGTTCAACGCTTTCCTTTACAACCGGACGGTAGTTTACCGAAAGGTAATATACGGGACAAGTAAACTGGACGTGTTGCTTTCCAAATACAAGGTTAGCAAGTGGGTGACACAAAACCGCAAGTTTTGAGCTAAAATTTTCAAATCTGAAACCCACCAAACCCACAAAAATATTTTGCAAACACCGGTAAAGGGTTATTCCGGAAAACTTATCTAGGGTAAAAACTAGATTTCAAAAGATCAAATGTTTTCATAAAGATCTAATTTCCTTAATGGATCTAAATTTTTATAGTCATGTGGGACTGTAAACCATATCGTTACTACCATTGTTTATACCGCCGTAGAGAAATCACTGATGTACAAAGTGTGAAGAATAAAGAAGTGATTCTATTATTTCAAGACAATATTGCTTGAGGACAAGCAACGCTCAAGTGTGGGAATATTTGATAATGCTAAAAACGAACATATATTTCATAGCATTATTCCTCAAGAAAGACAAGCTTTTAGTTGCAATTGTTCTATTTACAAGTGATATTCGTTTAAATAATAAAAGGTGAAGACAAAAGACAGATTCGACGAATTGAAGACGCAAACGACCAAAAAGCTCAAAAGTACAAAAGACAATCAAAAAGGTTCCAATTATTGATAAGAAACGTCTCGAAATTACAAGAGTACAAGATTCAAAACGCAAAGTACAAAATATAAAATTGTACGCAAGGACGTTCGAAAATCCGGAACCGGGACCAGAGTCAACTCTTAACGCTCGACGCAACGGACTAAAAATTACAAGTTAACTATGTATATAAATATAATATAATATATAATTAATTATATTAATTATATATATATTATATATATATTATAAACCGTCGGCAGAGAAAGACTCCAAGGGTGTGAGCTGTAAATTCATTCTCCGCGACTCGCGGAGTTTGAAGAGGATTTTGCCGCGAGTCGCGGAGCCCCAAAATTCGACTTTTCCTATAAAAGCAACCGAATTCTGATCGCAATTCATAATCTTTTTCTCTCTTCTCTCATATATACGTAAAATATATATATATAATTTATATTTTAATTTTAATTTTAATTATAATTCTAATAATAAGGGTATGTTAGCGAATGTTGTAAGGGTGTAAGTCGAAATTCTGTCCGTGTAACGCTACGCTATTTTTAATCATTGTAAGTTATGTTCAACCTTTTTACATTAATGTCTCGTAGCTAAGTTATTATTATGCTTATTTAAAACGAAGTAATCATGATGTTGGGCTAATTACTAAAATTGGGTAATTGGGCTTTGTACCATAATTGGGGTTTGGACAAAAGAACGACACTTGTGGAAATTAGAC
Organism: Rutidosis leptorrhynchoides; assembly: GCF_046630445.1. NCBI lineage: Eukaryota > Viridiplantae > Streptophyta > Magnoliopsida > Asterales > Asteraceae > Rutidosis > Rutidosis leptorrhynchoides. The sequence continues at coordinate 84,213,414 of NC_092338.1, read as the reverse complement.
TATGGGCTATTAATGGGCTTTATATTTGTTTAACTAAATGATAGTTTGTTAATGTTAATATAAAGATTTACAATTGGGCGTCCCTATAAATTACCATATACACTCGATCGGACACGATGGGCGGGGTATTTATATGTACGAATAATCGTTCATTTAACCGGATACGGGAATGGATTAATAGCCACTAGAATAATTAAAACAGGGGTGAAATTACATTCAAGGGTAATTGGTGTAATTGTTAACAAAGTAGTAAAACCTTGGTTTACACGCAGTCGATAACCTGGTGTATTCATTAAACAAAGTATTAAAACCTTGTTACAATTCGAATCCCCAATTAGTTGGAATATTTAACTTCGGGTATAAGGATAATTTGACGAGGACACTCGCACTTTATATTTATGACTGATGGACTGTTATGGACAAAAACCAGACGGACATATTAAATAATCCAGGACAAAGGACAATTAACCCATGGGCATAAAACTAAAATCAACACGTCAAACATCATGATTACGGAAGTTTAAATAAGCATAATTCTTTTATTTCATATTTAATTTCCTTTATTTTATATTTAATTGCACTTCTAATTATCGCACTTTTATTTATTGTTATTTAATCGCACTTTTAATTATCGTACTTTTTAATTATCGCAAGTTTATTTTATCGCACTTTTATTATTCGCAATTTCATTATCGTTATTTACTTTAAGTTTTAATTTAAGTCTTTTATTTATTTAATATTTTACATTAGGTTTTAACTGCGACTAAAGTTTTAAAATCGACAAACCGATCATTAAACGGTAAAAACCCCCCTTTATAATAATAATATTACTTATATATATATATTTGTATTTTTATAAAAGTAAACTAATATAGCGTTAAGCTTTGTTTAAAGATTTCCCTGTGGAACGAACCGGACTTACTAAAAACTACACTACTGTACGATTAGGTACACTGCCTATAAGTGTTGTAGCAAGGTTTAAGTATATCCATTCTATAAATAAATAAATATCTTGTGTAAAATTGTATCGTATTTAATAGTTTTTCCTAGTAAAATATAAACTATTTTATATACACCTCGCATAACATCAACACTATTATGCAATAAATGTAGGAAAACGCGTCTAGACTTAAGAATGATAAGCAGGTAATTTCTTAAGGATGGTAAGTAGATGATTTCCGACTAAAAATGATAAGCAAAACTTTTGACATGCAGACACGGTCGAAGTCCAGACTCACTAATGCATCTTAACAACTATCAGTTAGACACACTAATCCAAAACCTGGTTCACTAAGACCACCTCTCTGATACCAACTGAAAGGACCCATTCATATACATTATAAACGATTCACAATAGTTGATTACATCGCGAGGTATTTGACCTCTATATGATACGTTTTACAAACATTGCATTCGTTTTTAAAAGACAAACTTTCTTTACATCAAAAATTGACGGCATGCATACCATTTCATATTACATCCAACTATAATTGACTTAATATTAATCTTGATGAACTCAACGACTCGAATGCAACGTCTTTCAAAGTATGTCTTGAATGACTCCAAGTAATATCCTTAAAATGAGCTAATGCACAGCGGAAGAATTCTTTAATACCTGAGAATAAACATGCTTTAAAGTGTCAACCAAAAAGTTAGTGAGTTCATTAGTTTATCATAATCCATCATTTCCGTAATAGTAATAGACCACAAGATTTCAGTTTCTATAAATATCCGTACACTCGCAAGTGTATAAAAGTATTCTATAAGTTGTAGGCACCCGGTAACAAGCTTTAACGTTCATGTTTTACCCTCTGAAGTACACCAGATCAGGTGTGTTTAAAATAACCTCGAAGTACTAAAGCATCCCATAGTCAGGATGGGGTTTGTCAGACCCAATAGATCTATCTTTAGGATTCGCGCCTACCGTACATAGACAAGTAGTTTAATGTTACCAAGCTAAGGGCATATTTCTGGTTTAAACCCACATAGAATTAGTTTTAGTACTTGTGCCTATTTCGTAAAACATTTATAAATCAGCGCATGTATTCTCAGCCCAAAAATATATATAAAAAGGGTGTAATGAAACTCACAATACTGTATTTCGTAGCAATTATGTATATGACAGCACTGAACAAGTGCAGTGTTTGTCTCGAATTCACGAACCTATATTAAGTATATATATTTATATGTTGGTCAATATCTGTCTAACAATTTAGGTCAAGTCGTAGTGTATCACAATCCTAATGCTCGAGACCGACATGCAAAAGTCAACAAAAGTCAACTTGACCCAAAATGACTTCCAAAATCTATATATGTTTATTATATAACTTATATATAGTAGTTTTATATATTTAAATATATTTATCAGATCTTATTATACTAAATAATACAAGTCATTTATTAATAAATAAAAATTTATATTAAAATTCATATATGATAAAAATATACTTTTATATATCTCAAATAATAAAATTTATAAAATTCACTTAATATCATAAAAATATAGTGGTATGTATTATTAATATAATTACATTACGTGTGGTAAAAATATCTTTGTACGCATATTTATTTGATAAAATAATATTGATAATAATAATAATGATAAAAATAATAAAATGATAGTTTCAATAAAAATATTAATTTTTAGTAATAAAGATAATTTTAGTAATAACATCAACTGATAACAGTTATAATAATCGTTTTAATAATAATATTAAAATTAATGATAATTCAGTTGACCATATCTTTTAATCCGTTCATCGAAACCACACGATTTCTAAATGAAAAGTTATTAATTTTTTCTTCAGATTTTCAACGACATGCATATCATATAACTTATCTCAGTAGCATATGTATCAAATTCGTGATTTATCATAAACTATTTAACGACGAAACTAAGCATACAAACATGCATAATCATATATACTCGAGCACTAGTTAGGAATACACTATTAATATATAAAAGATAAGATATGAATGCTCACGTATCAATATTGTGATTCAATATTGCAGGAAAGTACGTAGACGCAACGAAAATGATAAATGTTAGGTTGACCTCACGAGCAATACCCTCGATCAATACCCATAACCTTCATAGCTATAAACCATAATTTCCTTAGCTCTATCCCATTTGAAAACTTATTTTGAAATCGTCTGAATATAACTCCATCGTAGTATTTTATGTATACTAATAATATCTTGAAATATTACTAAGTAAATATATATATATATGTAATTCGATTGAGAGAGTTTAGAGAAATATATTTTCAAGTTTCTATGAAATAATGAAACCTATTGAATTCTATTTATAATAGATTTTTGAATTATTAAAGTGAATTATTAAAGTATGAATTATTAAAGTGAATTATTAAAGTATGAATTATTAAAGTGAATTATTAAAGTATGAATTATTAAAGTGAATTATTAAAGTATGAATTATTAAAGTGAATTATTAAAGTATGAATTATTAAAGTGAATTATTAAAGTATGAATTATTAAAGTATGAATTATTAAAGTGAATTATTAAAGTATGAATTATTAAAGTTAAAGTAAAGTAAAAGTAAAGTAAAGGTAAAGTTAAAGTATAGTAAAAGTATAAAACTATGTACGTATAATACGCGTATAAAAATATATATAATATTAATTTAAATTGTTATATATATATATATATATATATATATTTAATAAAATAAAATATAAATATCGTTATCTTTATCATACTGGTTAAGTATTGAGTTGTAAAAAAAAAATAGATTTCTTAAATCACAGTGGACCTTATAACATAGGCCCGTAATCATATCATAATGTATCTGATAATTCAATCATTTGATATTATCTCTTAATTCTGTCGATAAATATATCGAAACAAATATGTTTATGTAAAGTATCATATATCTAATACTTTGTTAATATTTTCAGTTAATATTATATATTATATATACATATCTATATACACATAATTGTTCGTGAATCGTCGAACACGGTCAAAGGGTAATTGATTACATGAATGTAGTTCTAAACTTTTTGAGATTCAACATTACAAATTCTGCTTATCGTATCAGAAACATATAAAGGTTAAGTTTAAATTTGGTCAGAAATTTTCGGGTCGTCACAGTACATGTCATCAGGCCTTTGTTTCTAAAGCTACTGAGTAGGAGTCTATCTTATGGCAAAAGCGTATGGGTCATCTGAGTCTAAGGAAGATGAATAATTTAGTCCACAATGGACTAGTTGATGGTGTAAATGTTAAAAGCTTTCATATTCCTGAAGGTTGTCTTCCGTGTAAGAAAGGGAAACAGGTAAAGAAGTCTCATGCTACCAAAAAGCATCATTCTGTTAGTGTTCCTCTAGAATTGTTGCACATGGATCTCTTCGGTCCAGTTAATCACAAGACTATCACTGGAGATGCTTACTGCTTGGTAATTACTGATGAATATTCGCGTTTCTCTTGGGTGGTTATGTTGAAAAATAAATCAGATACTTTTGAGCACATTAAAGTTTTGATTCTGAAGCTTGAAAGTTTATATAAGTTAAAATTGAGAAAGATTCGTACAGACAATGGTACGGAATTTAAGAATCATCAGATACTGCAGTTTTGTAATGATAAGGGGATACAACAACAATTCAGTCCTGCTTATACACCGCAATCAAATGGTGTAGCTGAGAGAATGAATAGGACATTGATTGAGACTGCTAGAACGATGTTAGCTGATTCATGTTTACCCATTACATTTTGGGGTGAAGCGGTGAGTACAGCTTGTTATGTTATGAACAGAGTGTTAGTGGTTAAGCGGTATGGGAAAACTTGTTATGAATTGTTGCACAGGAGGAAGCCAAATATTAAACATTTTGAACCTTTTGGTGCTCCTTGTACTATCTTGGTACGGGACACTGGAGAGAAATTTAATCCGAAGGCTGTCTCTGGTATCTTCTTGGGTTATGGGAGTCCAAATAAGAGAGTGTACAATACTAAAACCAGATGTGTTGAAGAACGTTTTGAGGTTGATATTCAACGTAACGCTCCTGCTCGTGTTAGTAAAGGATTCACATGGCAGTTTGAATATGAGAATCTATTTGATTATTTTAATCTCCCACCAGAAATTAATGACGATGGGGTGATTGTTCAGATGTTGTATGATGCACATAACTCCACAGAGAATGTTATTTCTATTCTTAGTCAGACTCAGAATTAGATTCAGAGTTCGCATCCGAGTCTAGTTCTGAGTCTGCAGCAGAGTTCTCAAGGTGTTCAAGGTAATACTGATCCTAATGAGGAAATTATGTATGAAACTGATGATGACAGTGACTTTGAAGAATTAGAGGAAAGGAATCCGACACAGTTGACGGATGAACATGTTAATCCTCTCTATAATTAACCACCAACTGTGACAGTGTCTGAACAGCCAACTGAATCAGGCGGTGTACGAAGGTCAAATCGTGTTATCATTCGTTCGAAACATTTGGGCGATTATCTTGTTGATCCAGCAGGTATTCCACATATCAGTATTCCACATGCTACTACAAATGAATCGTCGACTTCGGGAGTTCAATCTACATTAGAGGTTCCGGTTGCTAATGAAAGTCCTAATACGTCGGAAGATGAAGAGTCTGCGAGAGCAAATGTAGTGACAACTTTTTATTCTTCTTTGAATAAGATGGGTAGAGTATTCGTGCATGCGCATTCCTGCTATGTTTGTCAAATTGAACCCAAAGATGCATACGAGGCATTACAGTATGATGAATGGGTAAGCGTAATGCAAGAAGAGCTGTTACAATTTAAGCATCTGAAGGTTTGGAAGTTAGTTAATCCGCCAAATAGTTTCTAGTCCTATGGTCTTCGTTGGGTTTTGAAAAATAAAAAGGATGAACAGGGTATAGTCATCAGGAATAAGGCGAGATTGGTAGTGAAGGGATATCAGCAAATCCCTGAAATTGATTATGAGGAACGCTCGGAGGAAGCAGTCATTGTGTTGGAAAAGGATGGAAGCGATGAAAATGATAGTATTAGGGTGCTAGATCCAGTCTGGCTTAGGATCTGCTGTGAAGAAGACATGTTCACCCTATACTATAAGTCTATAACAAGATCCTGTATCACCCAGAGAATCGAGTGCAAGCTGAGCAGTATTTCAGAGTTGCAAATTGTGATGTCTGAAGAACTGGGTGACTAATCCTTACGTTGATTAATGGCTAGATTTTTCATATCTACCGGCTAGGTCTTAGGGGGAGTTTGTTGGTGCATGTATTCCCCTGCCGTAGATCATTTATCTTTTTAATACATTTGGTCATGTAATAACGCATCTTGGTGACTATTGATTATATACGTGTTTGTGTGTGCTTATTTAATTAAACAATCAATATGTTAAACTGCATACACAGTCAACCGAGTGTGTCCACACACTCGATCGACTATGTGACTCAGTCGACCGAATGTCTTACACAGTTGACCGACTATGTCTGGTATGCAGTATATACACGGGTTGATACCTCCTTTGTGAGGTTACACATTCCATTAGCCCTATTCGTCTGGTTTTTGTCCCAGCCGAACCCTAACACCATATACCACTGAAATCATCCGTTTAGGCATCGATCTAATCTAGATTCTTCCCTAGGTTTGACCAAATCGATCCCGACACGACCCGCATCTCAGTTTTACTCGATTCTAGTGATTTTCGCCTCTAGTCTCGATTGCAATCGACTTAAGATCCACCATTACGTCGTCTACACTAGTACTATACTATTCATCATGTACATATAAATGTATGAGTAAATATAATGTATTCAAAATAATTTTATTACAACAATAAATCTAACAGGCAGGGATCACCGGGCTCTGCTGCACTTTTTTGTCGTACATAACTACATATTTTCAAATAAAATATTTTAACTTTAATAAGACTAACATAAGCAAAAACAATAAAGAGTCTCAACGGACGAAACTCACATAATTTAATCTTTAATAATTAAACTAATTAAAATCCATATAATTTTTTGTACTTTTGTTAATTAATATTGTAGTTAATGTGGAGAAAATATAACTTTTTGTAAGGATAGGATAAAAAACTGTAAACGGAAAATTATAAAAAAAATTAGAGAGGAAAATTATATACTCCGTATAAAAAAATGAAAGAGTTTAAATAAAAGTAAAAAATGGGGTGAAAGATTTGGAGGACTAAACTTAAAAAAAAAATATTGAGGGGGCAAGTTGAAGCGTAAAAAAAGAACGGGGGGCTAAAAAAGCAACGCCCAAGACTCAAAAAATGGGATTATTAGGTAGTGACCCGAACTTTTCCATGTTTATATATATTAATTGAGATTGATATTTACATGATTAAATGTTTCCAACATGTTAAGCAATCAAACTTGTTAAGACTTGATTAATTGAAATATGTTTCATATAGACAATTGACCACCCAAGTTGACCGGTGATTCACGAACGTTAAAACTTGTAAAAACTATACGATGACATATATATGGTTATATATATAGTTAAAATGTTTTTATTATAAGTATGTATCTCATTAGGTATTTTAACAATGAGTTATATACATAAAAATGAGACTATTAATTTAAGAAACTCGAAAACGATATATATAACGATTATCGTTATAACAACGTCTTACTAGGTACATATGAATCATATTAAGATATTGATACACTTGGTTAATTATGTTAAATGATAATTAAATATATTATTAAGTGTATTAACAATGAAATACATATGTAAAAATAAGACTACTAACTTAATGATTTCGAAACGAGACATATATGTAACGATTATCGTTGTAACGACATTTAACTGTATATACATCATACTAAGATATATTATATATCATAATATCATGATAATATAATAATTTAACATCTCATTTGTTATAATAAACAATGGGTTAACAATATTCAACAAGATCGTTAACCTAAAGGTTTCAAAACATCATTTACATGTAACGACTAACGATGACTTAACGACTCAGTTAAAATGTATATACATGTAGTGTTTTAATATTTATTCATACACTTTTGAAAGACTTCAAGACACTTATCAAAATACTTCTACTTAACAAAAATGCTTACAATTACATCCTCGTTCAGTTTCATCAACAATTCTACTCGTATGTACCCGTATTCGTACTCGTACAATACACAGCTTTTAGATGTATGTACTATTGGTATATACACTCCAATGATCAGCTCTTAGCAGCCCATGTGAGTCACCTAACACATGTGGGAACCATCATTTGGCAACTAGCATGAAATATCTCATAAAATTACAAAAATATGAGTAATCATTCATGACTTATTTACATGAAAACAAAATTACATATCCTTTATATCTAATCCATACACCAACGACCAAAAACACCTACAAACACTTTCATTCTTCAATTTTCTTCATCTAATTGATCTCTCTCAAGTTCTATCTTCAAGTTCTAAGTGTTCTTCATAAATTCCAAAAGTTCTAGTTTCATAAAATCAAGAATACTTTCAAGTTTGCTAGCTCACTTCCAATCTTGTAAGGTGATCATCCAACCTCAAGAAATCTTTGTTTCTTACAGTAGGTTATCATTCTAATACAAGGTAATAATCATATTCAAACTTTGGTTCAATTTCTATAACTATAACAATCTTATTTCAAGTGATGATCTTACTTGAACTTGTTTTCGTGTCATGATTCTGCTTCAAGAACTTCGAGCCATCCAAGGATCCATTGAAGCTAGATCCATTTTTCTCTTTTCCAGTAGGTTTATCCAAGGAACTTAAGGTAGTAATGATGTTCATAACATCATTCAATTCATACATATAAAGCTATCTTATTCGAAGGTTTAAACTTGTAATCACTAGAACATAGTTTAGTTAATTCTAAACTTGTTCGCAAACAAAAGTTAATCCTTCTAACTTGACTTTTAAAATCAACTAAACACATGTTCTATATCTATATGATATGCTAACTTAATGATTTAAAACCTGGAAACAAGAAAAACACCGTAAAACCGGATTTACGCCGTCGTAGTAACACCGCGGGCTGTTTTGGGTTAGTTAATTAAAAACTATGATAAACTTTGATTTTAAAGTTGTTATTCTGAGAAAATGATTTTTATTATGAACATGAAACTATATCCAAAAATTATGATTAAACTCAAAGTGGAAGTATGTTTTCTAAAATGGTCATCTAGACGTCGTTCTTTCGACTGAAATGACTACCTTTACAAAAACGACTTGTAACTTATTTTTCCGACTATAAACCTATACTTTTTCTGTTTAGATTCATAAAATAGAGTTCAATATGAAACCATAGCAATTTGATTCACTCAAAACGGATTTAAAATGAAGAAGTTATGGGTAAAACAAGATTGGATAATTTTTCTCATTTTAGCTACGTGAAAATTGGTAACAAATCTATTCCAACCATAACTTAATCAACTTGTATTGTATATTATGTAATCTTGAGATACCATAGACACGTATACAATGTTTCGACCTATCATGTCGACACATCTATATATATTTCGGAACAACCATAGACACTCTATATGTGAATGTTGGAGTTAGCTATACAGGGTTGAGGTTGATTCCAAAATATATATAGTTTGAGTTGTGATCAATACTGAGATACGTATACACTGGGTCGTGGATTGATTCAAGATAATATTTATCGATTTATTTCTGTACATCTAACTGTGGACAACTAGTTATAGGTTACTAACGAGGACAGCTGACTTAATAAACTTAAAACATCAAAATATATTAAAAGTGTTGTAAATATATTTTGAACATACTTTAATATATATGTATATATTGTTATAGGTTCGTGAATCAACAGTGGCCAAGTCTTACTTCCCGACGAAGTAAAAATCTGTGAAAGTGAGTTATAGTCCCACTTTTAAAATCTAATATTTTTGGGATGAGAATACATGCAGGTTTTATAAATGGTTTACAAAATAGACACAAGTACGTGAAACTACATTCTATGGTTGAATTATCGAAATCGAATATGCCCCTTTTTATTAAGTCTGGTAATCTAAGAATTAGGGAACAGACACCCTAATTGACGAGAATCCTAAAGATAGATCTATTGGGCCTAACAAACCCCATCCAAAGTACCGGATGCTTTAGTACTTCGAAATTTATATCATATCCGAAGGGTGTCCCGGAATGATGGGGATATTCTTATATATGCATCTTGTTAATGTCGGTTACCAGGTGTTCACCATATGAATGATTTTTATCTCTATGTATGGGATGTGTATTGAAATATGAAATCTTGTGATCTATTGTTACGATTTGATATATATAGGTTAAACCTATAACTCACCAACATTTTTGTTGACGTTTAAAGCATGTTTATTCTCAGGTGAATATTAAGAGCTTCCGCTGTTGCATACTAAAATAAGGACAAGATTTGGAGTCCATGTTTGTATGATATTGTGTAAAAACTGCATTCAAGAAACTGATTTCATTGTAACATATTTGTATTGTAAACCATTATGTAATGGTCGTGTGTAAACAGGATATTTTAGATTATCATTATTTGATAATCTACGTAAAGCTTTTTAAACCTTTATTTATGAAATAAAGGTTATGGTTTGTTTTAAAAATGAATGCAGTCTTTGAAAAACGTCTCATATAGAGGTCAAAACCTCGCAACGAAATCAATTAATATGGAACGTTTTTAATCAATAAGAACGGGACATTTCAGTTGGTATCAGAGCGTTGGTCTTAGAGAACCAGAAAATTTGCATTAGTGTGTCTTATCGAGTTTGTTAGGATGCATTAGTGAGTCTGGACTTCGACCGTGTTTTCTTTAAAAATGATTGCTTAACATTTTTGTTGGAAACTATATATTTTTAACATATGAATATTATGTGATATATTAATCTCTTAACGTGTTTGATATTATGTGATAGATGTCTACCTCTAGAACAAGTCCCATTGACTCACCTAATAATAATGAAGAGTCAAATGTAAATTGGAATGATTCGTGGACTGATTCACAAGTTCCCGAAGAGGAACCGGAAGAAGAGTCGGAACCGGAAGAAGAGTCGGAACCGGAAGAAGAATCGGAACCGGATGAAGAAATAGAACCGGTGGGGGAAATAATAAAATGGTTAAGTAAAAGAAAATCCTCAACCAACCGACCAAGGTTAATTATGGTCAATGTTGTTTCCGCCAAGGAAGCAAAATATTGGGAGGATTACCAATTCTCCGATGAATCGGATTCCGACGAGAATTCCGATGATGTTATAGAAATTACCCCAACTGAATTTAAAAAGGCAAAAGAAAATAATAAGGGAAAGGGCATAAAAATAGAGAAATCTAATTCCAACCCCGATGAACTTTATATGTATCGTCAACGCCCGAAGTCCTTAAGTTGTAACAATGACCCGGGAACCTCTAAACCACCAGGTTTTTCTAAACCAATGTGGACAACGACGGCTCGTATTAGGGGAACATCATATATCCCTAGAAACTTGGCAAAACGAACCAAAACCGAAGAAGAAGAAACGAGCGAGTCGGAATAAGATAGTTGTATTCGTGTGGTGTAATATATGTAATATAGTGTTCTTATGCTTTATGATATATGTAAAAATTGCTTGTATTAATAAGTATTTTTTATGAATCTAACTCTTGTCTATTTTACAGTTTAAAAACACAAAATGGATAGACAACCCAATATTTTAAGAGACCTACCCGGAGACATGATTGATGAAATCTTGTCTAGAGTCGGCCAGAATTCCTCGGCACAACTATTTAAGGCGAGATCAGTTTGTAAGACATTCGAAGAACGTTCCAAGAATGTCTTGGTTTATAAGAGACTTTCGTTTGAAAGATGGGGGATATCACATTGGGAAACCCATAAGTTACGATGTGTTTACTTTGACGCATATATTGCGGGGAACACAAATGCTATTTTATGCAACGGGTTAAGAAATTATTTTGACTCAATATATCCGAATATTGGACTTCGTGATTTAGAAAAAGCGGCTAACATGCAACATAAAGAAGCATGTTATGCTTACGGATTAGTAATGTTCGCTTCTCACCAAAGTGAGAACAAGAACATCAGGCTACAACTATTAAACAAAACGTTTCCACAAGTGACGGAGTCGGTAATTGGGGTAAGAAATGAGGTTTTTAGATTATTACGGGACTGTTGGACATTACGTAACCCTCGTCCCTTTGATGATGTTACAACACGCTGTCTTATCAACGGCCATAACGGTTATGTTGCACAAGACCAAGGATGGGAAGTAGTCCTAGTAAAACCAGAATGCATGACTTGTTTCTGGACGTATGAATTACGTGTCTTTATTGCCTTTGCCGAACGACTTGTGTACTAGCTAGAATTGTCTTCACAACTATCTTGTATCAAAGTTATTGTGTGCTATATTTCATGCTTTATGTAAAATAAGCGGTATTGTAAGTTTGTAAAATATTGTATAAAAGTTTGAACGCGAAATATTATTACAATCAGTTTTTCATATAGAATTGTAGTAGTTGAATTGTATATTAGCTACTAAGTATGAACTTAACGGGTAGGTACTACCCGAATTTAAACTTATAAAACGCTAATATGAAGAAAAAGCTTTTATAAATGAGTTCATATTATGCTACGAAATACTATTAACTACTCTTAATATTCTGTATGATTAACTTGTTCCATTTAACTATTTTGAAGGAAATGGCACCGACTACTCGACACACCGTGAATATGAATGAAGAGGAATTCCGTACTTTTCTAGCTTCAAACATAGCCGCAGTACAGGCTGCGCTACATACCAACAATAACCTTGGATCTAGCAGTACAGGAAATTGTGTAGGATGCACCTACAAAGAATTCACTGCTTGCAAACCTTTGGAATTTGATGGAACCGAAGGACCGATCGGATTGAAACGGTGGACCGAGAAGGTTGAATCGGTGTTTGCCATAAGTAAGTGTACTGAAGAGGACAAAGTAAAGTACGCTACGCATACCTTCACAGGTTCTGCGTTAACATGGTGGAATACCTATCTAGAGCAAGTGGGACAAGACGATGCGTACGCACTACCGTGGTCAGCATTCAAGCACTTGATGAACGAGAAGTACCGTCCCAGAACCGAGGTCAATAAGCTCAAGACAGAACTTAGAGGGTTACGAACCCAAGGATTTGATATTACCACGTACGAAAGACGATTCACAGAATTGTGCCTATTGTGTCCGGGAGCATTCGAAGATGAGGAAGAGAAGATCGACGCGTTTGTGAAAGGATTACCGGAAAGAATCCAAGAAGATATAAGTTCACACGAGCCCGCCTCCATACAACAGGCATGTAGAATGGCTCACAAACTCGTGAACCAAATTGAAGAAAGAATTAAAGAACAGACTGCTGAAGAGGCCAATGTGAAGCAAGTCAAAAGAAAGTGGGAGGAAAACGGTGATAAGAATCACCAATACAACAACAACAGCAATTACAACAATAATCGCAACAATTATCCCAACAATCGCAACATCAATCGCAACTACAACAAACGGCCCAACAACAACAACAACAACAGCAACTACAACAATCATCCCAACAACAATAATAACCGCAACAACAACAACAATCAGAAGCAGCTATGCCAAAGGTGTGAAAAGAATCACTCAGGGTTCTGCACCAAATTTTGCAACAAGTGTAAAAGAAATGGTCATAGCGCGGCGAAGTGTGAGGTCTACGGACCAGGGGTTAATAGAACGAAAGGAACAAATGGTGTCGGAACGAGTAATGGCGGAGCAAGTAGTGTCGGAGCAAGTTATGCCAATGTAGTTTGTTATAAATGTGGAAAACCGGGCCACATTATTAGAAATTGCCCGAACCAGGAGAACACGAATGGACAAGGCCGTGGAAGAGTTTTCAATATTAATGCGGCAGAGGCACAGGAAGACCCGGAGCTTGTTACGGGTACGTTTCTTATTGACAATAAATCTGCTTACGTTTTATTTGATTCGGGTGCGGATAGAAGCTATATGAGTAGAGATTTTTGTGCTAAATTAAGTTGTCCATTGACGCCTTTGGATAGTAAATTTTTACTCGAATTAGCAAATGGTAAATTAATTTCAGCAGATAATATATGTCGGAATCGAGAAATTAAACTGGTTAGCGAAACATTTAAGATTGATTTGATACCAGTAGAGTTAGGGAGTTTTGATGTGATAATCGGTATGGACTGGTTGAAAGAAGTGAAAGCGGAGATCGTTTGTTACAAAAATGCAATTCGCATTATACGAGAAAAAGGAAAACCCTTAATGGTGTACGGAGAAAAGGGCAACACGAAGCTACATCTTATTAGTAATTTGAAGGCACGAAAACTAATAAGAAAAGGTTGCTATGCTGTTCTAGCACACGTCGAGAAAGTACAAACTGAAGAAAAGAGCATCAATGATGTTCCCGTCGCAAAAGAATTTCCTGATGTATTTCCGAAAGAATTACCGGGATTACCCCCACATCGATCCGTTGAATTTCAAATAGATCTTGTACCAGGAGCTGCACCAATAGCTCGTGCTCCTTACAGACTCGCACCCAGCGAGATGAAAGAACTACAAAGCCAATTACAAGAACTTTTAGAGCGTGGTTTCATTCGACCAAGCACATCACCGTGGGGAGCTCCTATTTTGTTTGTCAAGAAGAAAGATGGTACATTCAGGTTGTGTATCGACTACCGAGAGTTGAACAAACTTACCATCAAGAACCGCTACTCACTACCGAGAATCGACGACTTATTTGATCAACTACAAGGCTCGTCTGTTTATTCAAAGATTGACTTACGTTCCGGGTATCATCAAATGCGGGTGAAAGAAGATGATATTCCAAAGACTGCTTTCAGAACACGTTACGGTCATTACGAGTTTATGGTCATGCCGTTTGGTTTAACTAATGCACCAGCTGTGTTCATGGACCTTATGAACCGAGTGTGTGGACCATACCTTGACAAGTTTGTCATTGTTTTCATTGATGACATACTTATTTACTCAAAGAATGACCAAGAACACGGTGAACATTTGAGAAAGGTGTTAGAAGTATTGAGGAAGGAAGAATTGTACGCTAAGTTTTCAAAGTGTGCATTTTGGTTGGAAGAAGTTCAATTCCTCGGTCACATAGTGAACAAAGAAGGTATTAAGGTGGATCCGGCAAAGATAGAAACTGTTGAAAAGTGGGAAACCCCGAAAACTCCGAAACACATACGCCAGTTTTTAGGACTAGCTGGTTACTACAGAAGGTTCATCCAAGACTTTTCCAGAATAGCAAAACCCTTGACTGCATTAACGCATAAAGGGAAGAAATTTGAATGGAATGATGAACAAGAGAAAGCGTTTTAGTTATTGAAGAAAAAGCTAACTACGGCACCTATATTGTCATTGCCTGAAGGAAATGATGATTTTGTGATTTATTGTGATGCATCAAAGCAAGGTCTCGGTTGTGTATTAATGCAACGAACGAAGGTGATTGCTTATGCGTCTAGACAATTGAAGATTCACGAACAAAATTATACGACGCATGATTTGGAATTAGGCGCGGTTGTTTTTGCATTAAAGACTTGGAGGCACTACTTATATGGGGTCAAAAGTATTATATATACCGACCACAAAAGTCTTCAACACATATTTAATCAGAAACAACTGAATATGAGGCAGCGTAGGTGGATTGAATTATTGAATGATTACGACTTTGAGATTCGTTACCACCCGGGGAAGGCAAATGTGGTAGCCGATGCCTTGAGCAGGAAGGACAGAGAACCCATTCGAGTAAAATCTATGAATATAATGATTCATAATAACATTACTACTCAAATAAAGGAGGCGCAACAAGGAGTTTTAAAAGAGGAAAATTTAAAGGATGAAATACCCAAAGGATCGGAGAAGCATCTTAATATTCGGGAAGACGGAACCCGGTATAGGGCTGAAAGGATTTGGGTACCAAAATTTGGAGATATGAGAGAAATGGTACTTAGAGAAGCTCATAAAACCAGATACTCAATACATCCTGGAACGGGAAAGATGTACAAGGATCTCAAGAAACATTTTTGGTGGCCGGGTATGAAAGCCGATGTTGCTAAATACGTAGGAGAATGTTTGACGTGTTCTAAGGTCAAAGCTGAGCATCAGAAACCATCAGGTCTACTTCAACAACCCGAAATCCCGGAATGGAAATGGGAAAACATTACCATGGATTTCATCACTAAATTGCCAAGGACTGCAAGTGGTTTTGATACTATTTGGGTAATAGTTGACCGTCTCACCAAATCAGCACACTTCCTACCAATAAGAGAAGATGACAAGATGGAGAAGTTAGCACGACTGTATTTGAAGGAAGTCGTCTCCAGACATGGAATACCAATCTCTATTATCTCTGATAGGGATGGCAGATTTATTTCAAGATTCTGGCAGACATTACAGCAAGCATTAGGAACTCGTCTAGACATGAGTACTGCCTATCATCCACAAACTGATGGGCAGAGCGAAAGGACGATACAAACGCTTGAAGACATGCTACGAGCATGTGTTATTGATTTCGGAAACAGTTGGGATCGACATCTACCGTTAGCAGAATTTTCCTACAACAACAGCTACCATTCAAGCATTGAGATGGCGCCGTTTGAAGCACTTTATGGTAGAAAGTGCAGGTCTCCGATTTGTTGGAGTGAAGTGGGGGATAGACAGATTACGGGTCCGGAGATTATACAAGAAACTACCGAGAAGATCATCCAAATTCAACAACGGTTGAAAACCGCCCAAAGTCGACAAAAGAGCTACGCTGACATTAAAAGAAAAGATATAGAATTTGAAATTGGAAAGATGGTCATGCTTAAAGTTGCACCTTGGAAAGGCGTTGTTCGATTTGGTAAACGAGGGAAATTAAATCCAAGGTATATTGGACCATTCAAGATTATTGATCGTGTCGGACCAGTAGCTTACTGACTAGAGTTACCTCAACAACTCGCGGCTGTACATAGCACTTTCCACGTCTCGAATTTAAAGAAATGTTTTGCTAAAGAAGATCTCACTATTCCGTTAGATGAAATCCAAATCAACGAAAAACTTCAATTCATCGAAGAACCCGTCGAAATAATGGATCGTGAGGTTAAAAGACTTAAGCAAAACAAGATACCAATTGTTAAGGTTCGATGGAATGCTCGTAGAGGACCCGAGTTCACCTGGGAGCGTGAAGATCAGATGAAGAAGAAATACCCGCATCTATTTCCAGAAGATTCGTCAACACCTTCAACAGCTTAAAATTTCGGGACGAAATTTATTTAACGGGTAGGTACTGTAGTGACCCGAACTTTTCCATGTTTATATATATTAATTGAGATTGATATTTACATGATTAAATGTTTCCAACATGTTAAGCAATCAAACTTGTTAAGACTTGATTAATTGAAATATGTTTCATATAGACAATTGACCACCCAAGTTGACCGGTGATTCACGAACGTTAAAACTTGTAAAAACTATACGATGACATATATATGGTTATATATATAGTTAACATGTTTTTATTATAAGTATGTATCTCATTAGGTATTTTAACAATGAGTTATATACATAAAAATGAGACTATTAATTTAAGAAACTCGAAAACGATATATATAACGATTATCGTTATAACAACGTCTTACTAGGTACATATGAATCATATTAAGATATTGATACACTTGGTTAATTATGTTAAATGATAATTAAATATATTATTAAGTGTATTAACAATGAAATACATATGTAAAAATAAGACTACTAACTTAATGATTTCGAAACGAGACATATATGTAACGATTATCGTTGTAACGACATTTAACTGTATATACATCATACTAAGATATATTATATATCATAATATCATGATAATATAATAATTTAACATCTCATTTGTTATAATAAACAATGGGTTAACAATATTCAACAAGATCGTTAACCTAAAGGTTTCAAAACATCATTTACATGTAACGACTAACGATGACTTAACGACTCAGTTAAAATGTATATACATGTAGTGTTTTAATATTTATTCATACACTTTTGAAAGACTTCAAGACACTTATCAAAATACTTCTACTTAACAAAAATGCTTACAATTACATCCTCGTTCAGTTTCATCAACAATTCTACTCGTATGTACCCGTATTCGTACTCGTACAATACACAAGTTTTAGATGTATGTACTATTGGTATATACACTCCAATGATCAGCTCTTAGCAGCCCATGTGAGTCACCTAACACATGTGGGAACCATCATTTGGCAACTAGCATGAAATATCTCATAAAATTACAAAAATATGAGTAATCATTCATGACTTATTTACATGAAAACAAAATTACATATCCTTTATATCTAATCCATACACCAACGACCAAAAACACCTACAAACACTTTCATTCTTCAATTTTCTTCATCTAATTGATCTCTCTCAAGTTCTATCTTCAAGTTCTAAGTGTTCTTCATAAATTCCAAAAGTTCTAGTTTCATAAAATCAAGAATACTTTCAAGTTTGCTAGCTCACTTCCAATCTTGTAAGGTGATCATCCAACCTCAAGAAATCTTTGTTTCTTATAGTAGGTTATCATTCTAATACAAGGTAATAATCATATTCAAACTTTGGTTCAATTTCTATAACTATAACAATCTTATTTCAAGTGATGATCTTACTTGAACTTGTTTTCGTGTCATGATTCTGCTTCAAGAACTTCGAGCCATCCAAGGATCCATTGAAGCTAGATCCATTTTTCTCTTTTCCAGTAGGTTTATCCAAGGAACTTAAGGTAGTAATGATGTTCATAACATCATTCAATTCATACATATAAAGCTATCTTATTCGAAGGTTTAAACTTGTAATCACTAGAACATAGTTTAGTTAATTCTAAACTTGTTCGCAAACAAAAGTTAATCCTTCTAACTTGACTTTTAAAATCAACTAAACACATGTGCTATATCTATATGATATGCTAACTTAATGATTTAAAACCTGGAAACAAGAAAAACACCGTAAAACCGGATTTACGCCGTCGTAGTAACACCGCGGGCTGTTTTGGGTTAGTTAATTAAAAACTATGATAAACTTTGATTTTAAAGTTGTTATTCTGAGAAAATGATTTTTATTATGAACATGAAACTATATCCAAAAATTATGATTAAACTCAAAGTGGAAGTATGTTTTCTAAAATGGTCATCTAGACGTCGTTCTTTCGACTGAAATGACTACCTTTACAAAAACGACTTGTAACTTATTTTTCCGACTATAAACCTATACTTTTTCTGTTTAGATTCATAAAATAGAGTTCAATATGAAACTATAGCAATTTGATTCACTCAAAACGGATTTAAAATGAAGAAGTTATGGGTAAAACAAGATTGGATAATTTTTCTCATTTTAGCTACGTGAAAATTGGTAACAAATCTATTCCAACCATAACTTAATCAACTTGTATTGTATATTATGTAATCTTGAGATACCATAGACACGTATACAATGTTTCGACCTATCATGTCGACACATCTATATATATTTCGGAACAACCATAGACACTCTATATGTGAATGTTGGAGTTAGCTATACAGGGTTGAGGTTGATTCCAAAATATATATAGTTTGAGTTGTGATCAATACTGAGATACGTATACACTGGGTCGTGGATTGATTCAAGATAATATTTATCGATTTATTTCTGTACATCTAACTGTGGACAACTAGTTATAGGTTACTAACGAGGACAGCTGGCTTAATAAACTTAAAACATCAAAATATATTAAAAGTGTTGTAAATATATTTTGAACATACTTTAATATATATGTATATATTGTTATAGGTTCGTGAATCAACAGTGGCCAAGTCTTACTTCCCGACGAAGTAAAAATCTGTGAAAGTGAGTTATAGTCCCACTTTTAAAATCTAATATTTTTGGGATGAGAATACATGCAGGTTTTATAAATGGTTTACAAAATAGACACAAGTACGTGAAACTACATTCTATGGTTGAATTATCGAAATCGAATATGCCCCTTTTTATTAAGTCTGGTAATCTAAGAATTAGGGAACAGACACCCTAATTGACGCGAATCCTAAAGATAGATCTATTGGGCCTAACAAACCCCATCCAAAGTACCGGATGCTTTAGTACTTCGAAATTTATATCATATCCGAAGGGTGTCCCGGAATGATGGGGATATTCTTATATATGCATCTTGTTAATGTCGGTTACCAGGTGTTCACCATATGAATGATTTTTATCTCTATGTATGGGATGTGTATTGAAATATGAAATCTTGTGGTCTATTGTTACGATTTGATATATATAGGTTAAACCTATAACTCACCAACATTTTTGTTGACGTTTAAAGCATGTTTATTCTCAGGTGAATATTAAGAGCTTCCGCTGTTGCATACTAAAATAAGGACAAGATTTGGAGTCCATGTTTGTATGATATTGTGTAAAAACTGCATTCAAGAAATTGATTTCGTTGTAACATATTTGTATTGTAAACCATTATGTAATGGTCGTGTGTAAACAGGATATTTTAGATTATCATTATTTGATAATCTACGTAAAGCTTTTTAAACCTTTATTTATGAAATAAAGGTTATGGTTTGTTTTAAAAATGAATGCAGTCTTTGAAAAACGTCTCATATAGAGGTCAAAACCTCGCAACGAAATCAATTAATATGGAACGTTTTTAATCAATAAGAACGGGACATTTCATATTAAGTGTGAACCAAGGGCACGAACCATTGCTCCGTTATATTTGATACTAGAAGGTCTTGGGCGTTGATAGATTTTAAAGTGTAGAAGTTTCTAAGTTGATAGATTTTAAAGAATAGCTTAGGCCACATACTATGGTAATGTGAAAGGGATTATTAACAGCCGCCAATCAATCACCATGATAGCGAGCACATTGTGAAACACTTAGCCAGTGGAGGTAGTAACGGATTGTGAAAGGAGTTGTGGGGACCAATTTAAATCATGTGTGTAGTTATTTAATAAATTTAAATGGGTTAAAGTTTGAAATGAAGTGTAAGATAGTGAGTGTTTAATGAAAGGATTGTAAAAGTAATGTTAAAGTGTTTATACTGATGTGGCGCTGATGTGGATGAGGGAAGTTCAGTGAAATCAAGAACGATAATAAGTGGCCTTACCGTATATATTAACATTGTGCCCATTTATTTAGTTATAGATGACGATTTATAGTTACCATTTCAACCATTCAACATTTTAAGAATTATTTTTCATAAAAAGTATTGCTGAGTCATTTACCAGACCTTCAACGTACCTCTCGAAAATGGATTCAATTCTTAAATCACAGTTTTTTTTAAATTGCAGTTGATATATAATTTATATTTGAATTGAATTTGAACTCTATATAAATTTAAAATTATATTACATGGTCTTCACAACTGAAGCAACCCGTCCTAGATAAATACATTACATTTATTTACATCGTGAGGTATTTGATCTCTATATGATACATTATACAAACATTGCATTCGTTTTTAAAAGACAAACTTTCATTACATCGAAAGTTGACAGGCATGCATACCATTTCATATTATATCCAAACTATAAATGACTTAATAATAATCTTGTTGAACTCAACGACTCGAGTACAACGTCTTTTGAAATATGTCATGAATGACTCCAAGTAATATCTCTAAAATGAGCAAATGCACAGCGGAAGATTTCATTAATACCTGAGAATAAACATGCTTTAAAGTGTCAACCAAAAGGTTGGTGAGTTCATTAGTTTATCATAATCATTCATTTCCATCATTTTAATAGACCACAAGATTTCATATATTGTCACGCGTAACTCGCAAATTAAAATTCATTCATATGGATTGAACACCTGGTAAGCGACCTTAATAGGATGCATATAGAATATCCCCATCATTCCGGGACTCACATCGGACATGATAAATCGAATTACTAAAGCAGTTCAAATTCTCTGACTGGGCTTGTTAGTGCCCATATATCTATCTTTAGGATTCGCGTCAATTGGTGGCAATTATAATAAACACCAATTCTTAGGCTACCAAGTTAAAAAGGGGCATATTCGGTTCGATAATCCAACCATAGAATGTAGTTTCGATCACTTGTGTCTATTTCGTAAAGCATTTATAAAAGCAGCGTGTGTATTCTCAGTCCCAAAAATATATATTGCAAAAGCATTTAAAAAGGGAGCAAATGAAACTCACAATACGATATTTTATGGTAAAAATATGCATACGATGATACTGAACAATGCAGGGTTGGCCTCGAATTCACGAACCTATATCATTCATTTATATATTAAAACATATATTCGTAATCGAATAATTATAACTTTATATATTATGTAATTAATTTGTATATATTTTTGGAAATGATTATTATCTATATAGTTATATATATATATATATATATATATATATATATATATATATATATATATATATATATATATATATATATATATATATATATATATATTAAAAATACTTAATTTGTTATATATAGATATTTATATAAAGATTGTTAATCAGATTAATTTGTACTTATATGTAATATACTTATAAGTATATTTTTTTTATATATACATAATAATATATAAAATAAGTAAAAGTTGTATTTGATTATAATGATAATATTAATAATAACGTTACTACTAATGATGCTCATATTAATAATATTTTTTGTTAATAATAATAATAATATTAGTACTAAAAATGATACACATGTTAATATTATGGAAATAATAATAAATCGTATTATTTCGATAATAATTATAGTAATAATAATCATAATCATAAAAATGATAATAAGACTAACATAATATATTAATAATGATAATAACATTAATAATACTTGTAGTAATAATAATAATAATAATAATAATAATGGTAGTTATTATACTTATAAATATGATAATAATAAAAATGACGATTATAATACTAATAATAACAATAATAACAATAATAATTATAATAATAATGTTAATAATAATAATACTTATCATAACAATATCAATAATAATAATAATTAGCATTAATAATAATAATAATAATAATAATAATAATAATAATAATAATAATAATAATAATAATAATAATAATAATAATAATAATAATAATAATAATCATCATAAAAATAATAACAATAATAATAATAATGATAATAATAATAATTATAAGAAAAGAAAAACTACCTTAATAAGCTTTCCTAAAAAAATGCTCTGAACCGGATTTGAACCCGAGACCTCTCGCTCACCCGTTAACGCTTACAACCATCTAACCGTTCCTGTTTTTCTGTAATAACCTTAGAACGAACATCATATAACCCGTATTTCTAAAAATCTGTTTCATCTCAAACCCAAAAACGACCAGAGACCAAAATTTTCATAATGAAATCATTGTTTGTTTGTTTTAGAATTTATACACAAAACAGAAGAAACCAGCTGAAGGGAATTGTCTGAAAAAAAATAAAAGAAAAAAAAACAGAAATAGAAACAGTTGCGTTAGAACTCAAGAACTATAAATTCGATTTTGATTTCCAGCCCGTTTTAAATAAAAATTACTACATGAAATAGGTTGAAAACCTTTCCTAGCAACTTTTGAAAACATCAATTGAGCTTAAATCATAACAGTTAACTCGAATTCGTCGAACGACAAACGTTTGACTTTTTATTTCCAAAACTTTGACTCAAAAATTAATGATCGATAGGAAGAATTGAAACCTCAAATTTTGCAGAAAGATTGAGTGACTGATTCCTAACACAACTGCAATTCTACTTTTTGAAATTGAATTTGATTTCAAGGATTTGGAAAAAACGCTCAAGAACAGAGGTTTGAGTTCGTGTTTTTAAAATTTAATATTATTTTTTTGTGTTTTTCTCACATTGCAGTATTAGAGGATTATATAAAGGTTAACAGATAATATTACAGGTTAAAATTTACTCAATTTACATTTGTTTTATAGCTTAATTAGCTCGACCAAGAAGATATCCTGTCAGAACGGAAAAAAAAGAAGTCGATTTAACAGCTTTTGTTTGTTAATATGACTTAACTGAATCATTCGTACCAATTTTAAAGCAGAAGACAAATTACAACATAGTTGGATAACGATAGGAAACTGAATATGCAATATTATATATATACATGTATTTAATCGTATTTGTATATTTATAAAATATATGAATCTATATTTGTATCTATTTGTATATATCTGTATTTCTACATTGTATGTAATTTGTATTTTTAAACAAATAAGTATATTAATTAATAATAGTAATAATAATTATATTAATAATAATAATAATAATAATAATAATAATAATAATAATAATAATACTAAGATTCATAAAAATAATACTATTAATGATAATAGTAATAATTTGTGTTATTTTCTAATAGCTATTTATAATACTAATAATAATAATATAAATATATAAAGAATATATAATTTCTGATAATAATAATATTTATAAAAATAATACTAAAAATAATACTAACAATGATGGTATTTAAAAATGAAAATAATTAATGATAATATTCATAATACTATATTAATTATAATAACTATTTATATTATTAATGATAATAATATTATTAGTAATAATAATAATATGTAAATTTATATATATCAAGTTTCATATTCGTATATTATATTTATAGTACTAACTTTGATATTAATATTGAAAATAAAAATAATATTACTATACCATTTATTTTAACTTATAATTTCAACTTAATATATTATAATTACATATTTCTAACTATGTGCTATATAATATCATATATTCAATATTTAATATTTATTCATTATATATATGTATTACAATATACATATAATATTAATTATGTACATAATTCATATATATATTTATTATATTTATTTTACTAATATCTTATTTATTTTGTAAATTACTTTACATGTTTAAATCAAATGATTAAATGGTATTATATTAATACAAATTAATGTATACACACACACACACACACACACACACACACACACACACACACACACACACACACACACATATATATATATATATATATATATATATATATATATATATATATATATATATATATATTTACATATATATATTTATTTACATATTTATTTACACACAATTGTTCATGAATCGTCGAGAATAGTCAAAGGGCAATTGAATACATGAACATAGTTTTCAAAGTTTTTGAGACTCAACATTACATATTTTGCTTATCGTGTCGGAAACATTAAATCATATAAAAATTAAGTTTAAATTTGGTTGGAAATTTCCGGGTCGTCACAACAACCAACGGACTAATATCAGAGAAATATCAATAAATAGATGTTACTTTGATTTTACTAAACAAAGAAACAAAATATGGATGTGTGATAATCTCGTTATACTCCGTATATTTTTACTATTATATAATAATATATAATTTCTTTAAAGTCTCGTTATATCCTTGTTGACACGAACAACTGCTCTTGAGCTCGCACCCTAACTTTTCTATTTCCTTCCATGAAACGTAAAGATGTTTATTAAACATCCCAGTGGTGAAAATTGTTGACTTTTAGTTTGGGTTTTCAATTATGAGGAAGGTCCAATGCCCAACAAATAGGCCCATACAAGGTTTCCTTGGCCTTGATTCTTTAGGGCATCATTTATAAGGATTTTGTGCAACCATTTGACACACAAGAAAGAGGAGAGATCAATAAAAAAGAGTGAAACCCCAATTCCCGTATTTGAAGACTGCAGCTCACAAATCAGACGATCCCCGGAGATCCGACCGTTGAATATTCACCATTTTTGGACAGTGTGTTCCTTACATCTGGGCAAAGGTTTTCAACCGCTGAATTCGTCTCAAGTGGTCTCTAACTCGAGTTACAGACGGTCAAACAGTAGCAGTTTTTGGGTGACGAATTTCTTATTTTGTCTTTAGGTCTTTCATATACTTGTTGATTGTTGTAGTTCAAGAGTATGATGATTTTGTATACCTCTAGTTGATCTAGAGAAGACCTATTGTATTGCTCTCTTGTTGGTGATAGTGGAATTTAAGTAGCCTACGGGTCCCGTGGTTTTTACTCTCGATTTTTGAGAGGTTTTCCACGTAAAAGTTGTGTGTACTTAATTATTCTACAATTGCTGATTTGGGGGCTGATTTGTGGTGGTTTTGGTGTATCTTATTTGTTAGCATCCTCACGGGTTCATATGAGTTGGGAAAGTGTTTGTCAAACGGGTTTATTTCCGCTTTCTTGATTGTCCGTTGTGACTTATTTTCCCATCAAATTGGTATCAAGAGCTAGGTTATTTGACTTGACTTGTGTGAAATATGGAAGCTAATATAAGTAAAATGATTAGTTTAAATGGTTCAATTTATCATGTTTGAAAAGGTAAAATGGAGGATCTTCTTTATGTGAAAGATTATTATTTACTTGTTTTTACTGAGAGTGTGCTTGAGGGTAAGTCTGAAGCTCAATGAAAATTTTTGCATAGATAGGTATGTGGGTATATTCGGCAGTGGGTTGATGATAATGTTGTGAACCATATCAGCGGGGAGAATGATACTAAAGCCTTATGGAAAAAGCTTGAGCAGTTATATGAACGAAAGACTGGGAATAACAATTTATTCTTAATTAAGCAGATGATGGCTTTGAAGTATCATGATGGGACTCCTATTACAGATCAATTAAATGCATTTCAGTGTATTATAAATCAGCTTGCAGGAATGTGTATCAAGTTTTAGGATGAGGTTCAATGCCTTTGGTTACTTGGTACATTACCGGACTCTTGGGAGACTTTTAGGACATCATTGTCCAACTCTGCACCTAATGGTACTATCACCATGGAATTGACTAAGGGTAGTCTGTTGAATGAAGAGATGAGAAGAAAGTCACAAGGTTCCTCTTCACAGTCAGATATCTTGGTCCCAGAAACGTGGGGGAGAAGTCATAGTAGAGGTCAGGGTAAAAGAGGAAATCATCGTAGCAGCTCATGCAAAGGTAAATTTGCTAATGTTGAGTGTTATAATTGTCATAAAAAGGGGAACACAAAGTGGTATTGTCCAAAGTCAAAGAACGAGAAGAAAAAAGCATAAGACATGAATAAACAAAAGAAAAGTGATGGTGGTGATGATAAAGTTGAAGTTAATGCTATCGCGGATGAGTTCTTTGTTTGTATTGATTATGATATGATCAATCTTACTCATGATGACACGAGTTGGATTGTTGATAGTGGTGCTACATGTCATGTTGCAACATGTAGAGACCACTACTCATCTTACACTCCGGGTGACTATGGATTTGCTAGGATGGGTAATGTCGGGTTATCAAAAATCGTTGGTATTGGAGATGTTTGTTTGAAATTTGACACGGGGATGGAGTTGGTTTTGCATAATGTAAAACATGTTCCGGATATGAGACTTAATGTCATTTCAACAGGCATTCTTGATGATGATGGTTATCATAGCAGTTTTGGTAATGGTATTTGGAAACTAACTCTTGGTTCTATGATAATGGGAAGAGGCAAGAAAGACTCAAAATTATACATTACGCGTTCGAATATTCTCCAAAATATTGTTAATGCTGTAGACAATGTTGACTCTACTGATTTATGGCATAAAAGACTTGGCCACATGAGTGAAAAAGGTATGTCTATCTTGTTTAAGAAAAATGTGTTATCGGGTGTTAATGATATTAATTTGAGTAAGCGTTCTCACTCTTTGGCAGGGAAACAGACCAGAGTTGTGTTTAAGAGTCATTCTTCTTTTCGAATGGAGAACGTACTTGATCTAGTGCATTCGGATGTTTGTGGGCCTATGAAAACTAGGACACTTAGTGGATGTTCTTACTTTGTTACATTCATCGATGATCATTCTAGGAAGGTGTGGGTTTACACCTTAAAGTCGAAGGATCAAGTATATGAGAAGTTTAAGAAATTTCATGCCCTAGTTGAAAGGCAAACGGGGAAGAAGCTTATGTGTATTCGGACTGATAATGGCGGTGAATACATTAGGAGATTTGATGCTTATTTTAAGGAGAATGGTATTCGGCATCAAAAGAATCCTCCAAAGACACCTCAGTTGAATGGCTTAGCAGAGAGGATGAATAGAACTTTGGTTGAAAGAGTCAGATGTTTGCTTTCACATACATGGTTGCCTGGTTACTTTTGGGGTGAGGCTTTGAATACGGAGGTACATGTTATTAATCTAACCCCATGTGTCCCTTTGCGTTTTGATGTTCCTAACAGGGTTTGGAGCGACAAAGATGTCTCTTACCGTCATTTATGAGTCCTTGGATGTAAGGCCTTTGTACATGTTTCCAAAGATGAGAGGTCAAAGCTTGACATGAAGACTAAGCCGTGTATTTTTCTCGGCTATCGTGAAGATGATTATGGGTACATGTTGTATGATCCAGTTCAGAAGAAACTTGTATGAAGCCGAGATGTTGTGTTTTCAGAAGGTCAGATGTTAAACAATGTTGAGAAGATAGAGACAGGTTCAGTTCCTCAACATAGTGCCGATCTTACTGATTTGGATCTAGTTACACCACAACATGTTGATTCACATGTTGAAGATGATGTTCAGAATGATGAACATGGTACCGATGATAATAATGCTCCAGAGCAAGTAGAGATTCCAGTACCGGATATCCCCCCATTTGTTCCACTTAGGCATCGACCCGAGACCGTCATCCTTCTGTTAGATATTCTGCCGATGAGTACGTATTACTCACTGATGGGGGAGATCCAGAGTGTTATGCAGAAGCAATGAAAGATGAGCATAAGAAGGAGTGGGTTAAAGCCATGCAAGATGAGATGAATTCCTTACAAGAGAACAATACTTATGAGCTGGTGAAGTTACCTAAAGGCAAGAGAGCTTTGAAAAACAAGTGGGTCTCTAAAATAAAGTCAGAAGAGCATACTTCTCAACCCATGTACAAAGCTAGGTTAGTGGTTAAAGGATTCAGCCAGAAAAAGGGTATTGATTTTGTAGAGATTTTCTCACCGGTTATGAAGATGGGATCTATCCGAGTGGTTCTTGGGTTAGCTGCTTGATATCGGGCAAAAAGTCATATTTTTATCCCCAGTATTAAGCCCTAGAACAACAAAGATTTAAA
Organism: Rutidosis leptorrhynchoides; assembly: GCF_046630445.1. Classification (NCBI taxonomy): domain Eukaryota; kingdom Viridiplantae; phylum Streptophyta; class Magnoliopsida; order Asterales; family Asteraceae; genus Rutidosis; species Rutidosis leptorrhynchoides. Next base: position 84,184,325 of record NC_092338.1, on the reverse strand, counting down.
CTTTGAGAGAAAAATTATCGTTTTTTCGATTGATTTTGTAGATTAAGTAATTACGAAGGCGATGCAAAAAGAATCAAGTAAAACGTAGCTAAAACGAAGATTCTAGAGCGAAAACAGTGAAAGACAAGAAATCAAGTTACGATCCAGTGAAATCAGGCTGACCAGGACAGCAAACAGCCTGCCATACAGCTTGCCAAATGGCCTGCCAGTATGGCAAATGGCCTGCTAAACGGTCAGAGCAAACAGGCTTGATAAACGGCTTGCCTTAGCAAACGGCCTCCAAAAACGGCCTGCCAAACGGCCTGCCAGCCGTTTGCAGTCAAAAATCAAGTCTATTTAAAGTGCTCTCTCCATCCACTCCAACACACACTCAATTTGTTAATTATTTAATATTTTCAAACTTTTAGTTAGTCTTTAGTAGTAGTTAGCTTAGCTTTTATTTTCCGGAGGATATCCCGGCAAGTCCCTGCGATCTCGGGCAGATTTCTTCGGCCTTTTCTTGTTTATATCCGAAACGCTTGTCTTTTGTATTAAACATGTGTTCTTACTTTTTATATTTAATAATGCGTTCCGATATCACCATGATAGCTTAATTAATCTATATGTTGCCATGATAGAAGTTTGGGTTAGCGTAATTATGTTAATTTAGTACGATTACTGTTATAATACTGAACTAGGAAGTCTGATAGATTTGTATGCTAGCATCTTAAGGATTGACCAACCTAGGTTGTGATCAGGACTTGTCCAACTATATGAAATTAGCTACTTCATAGGATTAAGACCCCTGGTTATACTGTATCTGAAGATTCTATGAACTCGGTATGGCCGGAGATCCCGAGAGGCATTTAATGCGCTTTTAGGACACGGAACTTATTAATTGAGACATGAATGACCTAGTATGCCTATTGACTATTCCAAAGAGACCTCTTAGGAGCTGTTAAGATCTAGATTTGTGCCTTCACGGTGTGATCTAGGCCTATTGCATGTTCTTGTTTGATTGTTGCCTTAGGTCTTAGTCATATCAACTGTTTACGTATTCATTAGGTTTCTATCTGCTTTACTATCAGTATATTGATTGTGATGCTGTATAATGTTTGAATTGATATGATCTCATTAGTATGATGAAATGGTTGTTAGTTTTCATTTAAGGTTTTGCCAACTTAAACCGACGGATTCTTTCCGTTTGTGATCAGTGTTCAATCAACACGGCACGTTGTTATTTAGTTACCTGAACTGATAACGAGGATTAGGATTAGAGCTTAACTCATTAATAAACCTAGTGCTTTATTGAGGATAACCTTCGAGGTATTGTTACCTTTCAATTATACGACCAAGTGACATAATTCTCACTGCTCAAAGAGAACTCCGAGAGTTCAGAGACAAGTAGGCATGTGTAATTGTCTCATCCAACCAGATCTACATCATTCCAAGGATAGTCTTAGCATAAGCATACTTACCTTCCCCTAACCCAATACTAATATCTTGGTCAACATTTCCCTGATCTGCATACTCCGGATATCCTTCCACTTTATTTACTTTTCCGCACTTAGGACTTTTAGCTAAAATCAACTACTATCTTTTATCCAGGTAATTTAACTAAAAGAAAATTATCCACTTGATCTTCAATTCGTTAATCAGCAAAAATACGACACTAGGTTAACTTACACCTTCTACACCTTAGAAAGTAAAAGTAAATTTAGGCCCCGCAAAATATAAATAAACGAAGAAACTGTGTGCTACCGAATCGGACATCCTGCGACCTAACAACACCGCACAAATAAAACTGTCCGTTAGTAGCATATCAGTAGTAGCTTTTCTTGGCACCGCTGCCGGGGATCGAATATTTTGATCGAGAAAGATTTTAAACAGACAAAGTATTGTTTGGTGGTGTCTAAGAAAGACAATTATACACAGACTTGGTTGTTGGATTTTCTGAACAGTCTTCAATTATATTGGAACCAAAAGGATCCTGCCTCTCCGTAGTCGGCCTGGCTACCTCGATACAAGTAATCTGTAAGAAATCCTATCAGTAAAGATATCCGATCTGGTTAGCGACCGAATTTCAAGAATAATTGTTTTTATTAAATTATTGAACCTTTTAGTAAATTAATATTTTCTAAAAGTTACTTTTAAGTCTTTTTAAACACACACAAAAATGGAACAACAAGATACCCTTCCTTCTATGCATAAGTCATGCTTAGAGGAAAGAGGAGGACCAATCATTTAGGAACCGAAGGAATTCCTGAAATTAGTTCACACATGATTAAACTAGTCAGTATGATCTGTAAGTTTCAAGGATTACCGACTGACGATCCGAACTTTCATTAAAACAAATTTATCAGTCTGGTTGACTCTTTTAAGAAGGAAGAAAACAAGAAAAACATTTTAAAACTTCATCTTTTTCAATATTCACTTTCTGCACACGCTTTAGCATGGTTTGACAAACTTAAACTGGATTCAATCCATACATGGGAGGATTTAGCCACTAAATTTCTAAACAAATTTTATCCACCCTCCCTGCAAACTTGTTTAAGAAATGACATCACAAACTTTTCTCAAAAAGAAAATGAGTCATTGTGTCTAGCATGGAATAGAGTAAAGATGTTGCTTAAAAGATGTCTGAATCATTCGTTAAGCCGGACAGACATTATCTGTATGTTTTACAATGGTTTGACCAAGGATGATAAGCCTCTCCTAGACATGGCCTCGCAAGGAAATTTCATGTCCTAAACAGCAGACGAAGCATGGAATCTCTTGGACACAATAGCTGCACAACAGGAAGATTGGAATACTGAAGCTGCTGAGAAGGATGACGTCTTCGCTCATACGGTAAAAATGCTGGAAACCAGGTTACAAGATCTCACCCTCACTCTTCAAAATTTACCAATTCCTATAAACTCCGATTCTACTAGAACCAATCTAAGGTATCCTTACCAAAGAAGCAGTGCTTCAACGGTACCCGATGCCTTTGATCCCTGGGCCCACTTGTGTTTGCTCCCATGTAGGTTCGAACCCGTTCCTTCACATTTGGGTACCCAGGGGGAGGTACTTTGCCGGTGCAATTCCCTTTCGGGGTGGGTACGCAGGTTGACATAGTCGACACATGGTCAGAGGGTCCATGCCAATCTACCCTTTTTTTTTACCCTAGATGGGCACATAAACAGCAAAATAGCTCGGATCATAACATAATCTTCCCGTTGCACAATCCTGCTCTCCACTCTCAGGAAATTTTAGTTGAATTTATGAAAAAGCAATACACGATAAACCTTCAAGTCATAGAATGTCAAAATAAGTTCGACACTTTGATAAAGACTTTTGAAGAATTAATCACCAATTTTCATCTTACGCTTAAACGATTAACCACTAAAGTTGAAATAGAGTGCAGTGAGTTTGATGCCCTAGTAATTACTAGAGGAGGGAAAGAAACAACTGTCAATATACCCATACAAGATTTTTCCGATAAAGAACTTGTGCTAATTGACCCAGTGGTCAATCCACCAGAACCTATCTCTCCTAAGGCCCCGAAAATTATTCCGCGCGCCCGCATACCTTTCCCAGGTAGGCTTACCAAGGAAAAACAAGAAGCGCAATTCGCTAAGTATTGGGATATTATCAAGAATTTGCATTTAAATGTACGACTAGTAGATGCTTTATTAGAAATGCCAAACTACGCTAAATTTTTCAAAGAACTGCTTTCAAATAAAGAAAGATTAAGAGAGATAGTTAGCTTGCCCTTAAGTGAAGAATGCTCGTTAGTGTTACAACATGGAATTCCCCCTAAGTTAGGAGATACAGGAAGATTTACGGTATCTTGCTACCTGCAAGATGTCCAAATTAGCAATGCGTTAGCAGACTTAGGAGCTAGTATAAACCTAATGCCCTATTCATTATTCAAAAAGCTAGGATTAAATGACTTAAGGCCTACCAGAATGACTATCCAACTCACGAACATATCAGTTAAGATTCCTCGGGGAATAGCTGAGGATGTCCTAGTTAGAGTGGATAAGTTCGCGTTCCCCGTTGATTTCGTCATTATGGATATTGAGGAATACATGAAGGTCCCACTCATTCTTGGCAGACCATTCCTAAATACTGCCAAGGCCGTAATTGACATTCATGAGAAATCATTGAAGTTAAGGGTTGGAGGAGAAGAAATCACATTCAATGTTGATCACCTCATCAACCATCCTAAGGAAGAAGATGTAAATCTCTCTGATTCTTTTCAAGAACTCATCAACGAATACCTGGAAGAGACCATGGCTATATGTAGTCAAGATCAAAATTTTAAGGATCTGTTCTTTACACCTCCTGAAGGAAATCTCGACAACCATTCAGCCATAAACCTTAGTCAACACATATCTCCCCTCTCTGAAAGTAACTTTCTTGGCAAGACTATTCAAATAGCACCGCTAGGATAAGGCATTCCTTTACCTCTACTAAGGAGAAGACCGAATGAAGAAACATATTTCATTCCGGTACATCAGGAACCTCAGTCAAAAGAGGACTGTGAGGAGTTTCCCGAACCTACCTTCGAAACTAAAGAAGATGTTTCTGAGGAGGAAGCATTAAGAAGAACAATTTCCAGAAATGAAGAACATATAGCATCAGTGACCGCTACTGAAGAATCAGAATTCCAGGAGAAGTATGACTCGTTAAACCGAAAGGAAATAGCTAGGATGAAGCCATCTATCGAGGAACCTCCGAAATTGGAATTAAAGAAGTTACCCAACAATCTGGAGTATGCATTCTTAGAAGGAGAATCGCAACTCCCTGTAATCATCTCGAAAGACCTCACACCACAAGAGAAGGCAAAATTGATTCAAGTATTGAAATCACATAAGAAGGCAATTTCTTGGAAGATCTCTGATATCAAAGGGATCAGCCCCAACTATTGCACCCACAAGATCTTCATGGGAGATGATTTCAAACGTTCAGTTCAGAGGCAAAGAAGGGTCAACCATATGATTCAAGAAGTCGTCAAGAAAGAAGTAATCAAACTTCTGGACGCCGGTCTGATCTATCATGTCTCTGATTCACCATGGGTTAGTCCTGTTCAAGTGGTACCCAAAAAAGGGAGGGACAACCGTAATTCAAAATGAGAATAATGAACTTATTCCAACTCGGGAAGTCACCAGTTGGAGGGTTTACATAGATTATCATAAACTAAACGATGCAACCCGCAAGGATCATTTTCCACTACCTTTCATCGATCAAATGTTGGAACGTCTATCAGGAAATGAATACTACTGTTTCCTTGACGGTTTTTCCGACTACTTTCAAATTCCCCTCGATCCAAAGGACCAAGAGAAAACAACCTTTACCTGTCCTTATGGAACATTTGCTTGTCGACGCATGACCTTTGGGTTATGCAATGCACCAGCTACATTCCAGCGATGCATGGTGGCAATATTCCACGACATGATTGAACGTTGTATGGAAGTCTTCATGGACGACTTCTCAGTCTTTGGTAATACCTTTGATTCGTGCCTATCAAACCTTGACAAGATGCTCACCCAGTGTGAAGAGTCAAATCTAGTTCTGAATTAGGAAAAATGTCACTTCATGGTTAAAGAATGAATAGTTTTAGGACATAAGATTTCAAAAGCAGGAATAGAAGTTGATAAGTCTAAGATTGAGACCATTACTAAGCTTCCAGAACCTACCACAGTAAGAGCAGTAAGGAGCTTCCTAGGACACGCCGGTTTCTACCGACACTTTATTAAGGATTTTTCAAAGGTCACACGACCTCTCACTCATCTCCTAGGAAAGGAAGTCCCGTTTGTCTTCGATGAAGAATGTCGAAAAGCATTCAACTATCTGAAAGAACAGCTAACACATGTGCCCATCATGATAGCTCCTAATTGGAGTCTACCATTTGAAATCATGTGTGATGCGAGTGACTTTGCAGTTGGATCTGTGCTTGGACAACAGGTAGATAAGCACTTTCATCCAATCTATTACGCAAGCAAAACCTTAATCGGAGCTCAAGAGAATTACACTACCACGGAAAAGGAGCTGCTAGCCGTAGTATTCGCCTTCGACAAATTCCTTTCCTATCTCATCCTATCTAAAACTACAGTCTATACAGATCATGCAGCCCTCAAATATCTATTCAATAAGCAAGACGCGAAACCAAGACTCCTACGATGGATCTTATTCCTTCAGGAATTCGATATTGAGGTTAAAGATAAGAAAGGAGTATAGAACGTCGCAATAGACCATCTTAGTCATTTGGAGAACCCAGCGATGGAACAACTTGCTGAACAAGATATCAGAGATAAATTTCCGGAAGAACAGCTTATGAGTTTAGGACAAACTCACATAGGATCACAATTTACTGACACTCCTTGGTTTCTCGACATGGCCAACTACCTAGTTGTCGAAGTAGTACAGAAGGGAATGAGCACCTCCCAAAGAAGGAAGTTCTTCAGGGATGCTAAGTACTACTACTGGGAAGATCCTTACCTGTTTAGAATTTGCCCTGATCAGATAATCAGGAGGTGCGTAGACGAAAAACAAGCAGCAGGGATTCTTCACCAATGTCACCATGGACCAACCGGAGGTCATCATGGAGCAAATTTAACTGCAAGAAAAGTCAATGAATCAGGATTCTATTGGCTGTCTATATTCCGAGATGCGCAAGAGCTTGTAAAGCGTTGCGACGCATGCCAAAGGCAAGGTATTATCTCTATGAAGAATGAGATGCCTCGGACTAATATCCAAGCTTGCGAGATCTTCGATATATGGGGATTAGACTTCATGGGCCCATTCCAAATTCTAATGGGAAAGAATATGTCCTCGTAGTAGTAGATTACGTCTCCAGATGGGTCGAAGCCCAAGCATTTCTGACTAATGATGCCAAAGTCGTCACCAACTTCCTGAAGAGATTCTTCTGCAGATTTGGAGCTCCCCATGCTATAATAAGTGATAGAGGCACACAATTCTGTAATACTCAATTTATGAAGGTGATGCAACAATACGGAGTTACCCACAAAATGTCCACTGCCTATCATCCGCAGACCAACGGACAAGCAGAGGTCAAGAACAGAGCACTCAAAAGAATCTTAGAACGAACTGTCGGCCATCATGGAAATAAATGGGCCGAAAAACTAGATGATGCTCTGTGGGCATTCTGGAATGCTTACAAGAATCCTCTAGGAACTACACCATACCGCATGATCTATGGAAAAGCCTATCACCTTCCGCTGGAACTTTAATATAAAGCTCTCTGGGCGCTGAAGACCTGCAACCTAGATCCCTCAGTTACCGCCAAGCATCGAAAGATGCAGATGAACGAACTCGCCGAATTAAGAGACCAAGCATACGAAACATCATACATCTACAAGGAACGAACAAAGCTTACGCATGACACAAAATTGATTCCTACAAAGTTCGCCCCTGGAGATAAATTTCTGCTCTTTAATTCTCGGTTCAAGAAGTTCATCGAAAAATTTAGATCAAGATGGAGTGGCCCATACAAAGTTGTACATGCTTTTCCACACGGAGCTGTGGAATTGGAAGGACCTACTGGTAACTTCAAAGTCAACGGCCACCGGTTAAAAGCTTATCTAGAAGACCACGATAAGGAGGAGCACCTCTTCTCCTTTGATCCATTCTGAAGATCCGGCAAAGAAAAGTCGAGTTGTAACAACTTGATAAACAAAACGCTCTTGGGAGGCACCCCTTGCTTATCCTTTTACTATTATTCATTTTTATTATTTTCAGTCTTAAGATATTATCTCTGTGTACTATTACGCTTAGTACTTACAAGTTTGTTAAATGTGTTCAGGCAAAAATGCCAAGTTTAGGAGCTTTAGTTTACATCCCAGTTCGCAGGAGGAGGACTCCTAGAGTTTACTCATTCGGAAGCAGTGCTGATCAGAACAGGCCATCAACTGCACAATTAGGCCCAAGGCGATTGATATTGGATAGCATTGAGGAGGATATTGGTACAACACCGCCAGCTCCTCTCGTTCGACGATCTAGACGTTTAGCTAGGAGACCAGCCGAGCACACATAGCTGCTAGAGACACATGAGCCACATACAGTGATACACTATGGAGCCACTTTAAGTGACCCTGATGTTGCATGGGCACTACTCAGAGACCAGCAGAGGCTCTACCAAGATCTTAGAGCATACCTTCAGTGCAAGGGGATGCCATGCAGTACTCTGGGCCCGTCTTCATTTAGGCTAGTGCGCCGTGTTCAGCCGACATGACAAGCTACGCCCAGGTGTTCCACACCGGCCTCAGTTCACTTAGTTGCCTCAGCTTCCATGCCTGCACACGCTACTCCTATCCCCATCACGCCGCCTGCCCCAGTCACCGAGCCAGTTCCAGTCACTGAGCTACCTGAGGGTTGTCACTTAGTCACTATTCCCATTTCAGTTGAGCCACCAACGGCCCAGGCATTTGAGATCACCAGGAGCATACCTGACGAAGAGCCTTTCCCGAGACTATCCCACCTGGAGTTGCCGTCAGACCTATGTCTGGATTCGCTACTAGGCCCTGAGTACTTTCCAAGACTAGAGGATGATGATGAGATCTTCAGATACTTCGCAGCGCCGACTCAGCACATTGACCAGGATAGTATCCCATAGACTACTTTATTTTACTTTATTTTAGTTTTAGTTTTATCTTTTTGAAGCATTATACTTAAAAAGTTATATATAGTGGAAATGATGCCTTTCTCTTTTTGTTCTTCATGCAGAAATATTATCAAAAGAGACTGGTCCCTAGGAGATTGACCGTAGGAAGGCCCAACACTAGGAAAGTAACACGACCATAGGGAAGTAATCCTTCCTCAAACCTATTTCGATTATAATGCACTAAAATCTCTAAGTGTGGGGTAACCCCCACAACTAACTTAGAATTTTAGAAGACAATGTCCTTAATTTATAAAGTATTAAAGTATTCTTTCTAGAGAACATTAGGAACAATGTTCTTCTAAGTGTGGGTGATAATGCTAAAAACGAACATATATTTCATAGCATTATTCCTCAAGAAAGACAAGCTTTTAGTTGCAACTGTTCTATTTACAAGTGATATACGTTTAAATAATAAAAGGTGAAGACAAAAGACAGATTCGACGAATTGAAGACGCAAACGACCAAAAAGCTCAAAAGTACAAAAGACAATCAAAGAGGTTCCAATTATTGATAAGAAACGTCTCGAAATTACAAGAGTACAAGATTCAAAATGCAAAATACAAAATATAAAATTGTACGCAAGGACGTTCGAAAATCCGGAACCGGGACTAGAGTCAACTCTCAACGCTCGACGCAACGGACTAAAACTTACAAGTTAACTATGTATATAAATATAATATAATATATAATTAATTATATTAATTATATATATATTATATATATAATAAAAACCGTCGGCAGAGAAAGACTCCAAGATGTGAGCTGGAATTTCAAACTCCGCGACTCGCGGAGTTTGAAGAGGATTTTGCCGCGAGTCGCGGAGCCCCAAAAATCGAAATTCCCTATAAAGCCAACCGAATTCTGATCACAATTCATATCTTTTTCTTCTCTTATCATACGTAAAATTTATATATATATAATTTATATTTTAATTTTAATTTTAATTCTAATAATAAGGGTATGTTAGCGAATGTTGTAAGGGTGTAAGTCGAAATTCTGTCCGTGTAACGCTACGCTATTTTTAATCATTATAAGTTATGTTCAACCTTTTTACATTAATGTCTCGTAGCTAAGTTATTATTATGCTTATTTAATCCAAAGTAATCATGATGTTGGGCTAATTACTAAAATTGGGTAATTGGGCTTTGTACCATAATTGGGGTTTGGACAAAAGAACGACACTTGTGGAAATTAGACTATGGGCTATTAATGGGCTTTATATTTGTTTAACTAAATGAAAGTTTGTTAATGTTAATATAAAGATTTACAATTGGGCGTCCCTATAAATTACCATATACACTCGATCAGACACGATGGGCTGGGTATTTATATGTACGAATAATCGTTCATTTAACCGGACACGGGAATGGATTAATAGCCACTAGAATAATTAAAACAGGGGTGAAATTACATTCAAGGGTAATTGGTGTAATTGTTAACAAAGTAGTAAAACCTTGGTTTACACGCAGTCGATAACCTGGTGTATTCATTAAACAAAGTATTAAAACCTTGTTAAAATTCGAATCCCCAATTAGTTGAAATATTTAACTTCGGGTATAATAATAATTTGACGAGGACACTCGCACTTTATATTTATGATTGATGGACTGTTATGGACAAAAACCAGACGGACATATTAAATAATCCAGGACAAAGGACAATTAACCCATGGGCATAAAACTAAAATCAACATGTCAAACATCATGATTACGGAAGTTTAAATAAGCATAATTCTTTTATTTCATATTTAATTTCCTTCATTTTATATTTAATTGCACTTCTAATTATCGCACTTTTATTATTCGCAATTTCATTATCGTTATTTACTTTACGCTTTAAATTAAGTCTTTTATTTATTTAATATTTTACATTAGGTTTTAACTGCGACTAAAGTTTTAAAATCGACAAACCGGTCATTAAACGTTAAAAACCCCACTTTATAATAATAATATTACTTATATATATGTTTGTATTTTTATAAAAGTAAACTAATATAGCGTTGAGCTTTGTTTAAAGATTTCCCTGTGGAACGAACCGGACTTACTAAAAACTACACTACTGTACGATTAGGTACACTGCCTATAAGTGTAGTAGCAAGGTTTAAGTATATCCATTCTATAAATAAATAAATATCTTGTGTAAAATTGTATCGTATTTAATAGTTTTTCCTAGTAAAATTAATAACTATTTTATATACACCTCGCATAACATCAAGTATTTTTGGCGCCGCTGCCGGGGACACTCTTAAACGCCGAAAGCGCAACGCTAATATATAAAAAAAAAATAAAAAAATTTAGCTTACTTCTATTAAAAATTCGTTTTTGTAAAAATACGTTTTAAATATTCGAAAATATAAAAAGAAAAACAAAAATATAAGTATTTTTAAGATTTTGTTAAATATTTAAGTTTTATAAGTTTCTTTATTCTTATTTTAATTTATAAAAATATAAGTTTTATTAAATATCTTTTATATATAGAAAAAAACAGAAAACAGAAAATAAAATAAATAAATAAATAAAGAAAAACGCGTTGAAGAAATAAGCTGTCATCTGAATTTTGGAACCCCGCGAGTCGCGGGGTTTGAAGTTTTAATTACCGCAAGTCGCGGAGGGTACCTGACACACGGACAGAAGCCCTAATTCAGCATTTATTACGGATTATTAATTATTATTATTATTATTAACCCTAATTAATATTATAATTAAGTTTTATTTTAATTTAAGTTTTATTTAATTTATATTTTAGTTTAAATAAGTTTAATTAAATTATAAAATTAATAGTTTAATTAAATAAGTAATATAAAAATAATATTTTTATAAAAATTGTACTTTTTACAACTTTTTGTATATTTTTATATTTTGTCCCTTTTTAATCGTTTTAGCGTAATATTTGTATTTTTCTTTCATTTTTAATTTTAAACTTAGTTTTTGCTATAGTTATTTTTACTCCTAGATTTTTAGGCTTTGCCGTAGAATTCCTTAAGTGCTTTTTCTTTAGACTAAGATTTAGGTACTTTAGAATTTTGTGACGCCTTTTTAAGTTTTAGTTTCTTTTTAAGTTATTTCCATTTGGGATTTAGTTTTTCCTGTAAGCTTTAATATTTTTAGACACCTTTTACTATGTATCAATTATCATTCCAATTAGTAATTTCAATTTGCGATTATAATTTTAAGTTAGTTGTAGTAATAAGGTTAGGTTAGTCAAGTATTTTTAATTTTTTATAAGTTTCTTTTATTTTTCCGTCACCTTTTATTTTTCAACCATTTTTTCTTTTTCGACCTTTTGCGACGAACTCTTTTTCTCTCTTATTTCTCGCTATTCTAGTTTTAGGACATAGATTTTTATTCTACTTCTTATCTTAATTTCTTAAAATTACGAAAATTTATTTTGAGTGGTTAAATTAATAGACATCAAAATTTTCTGGTTCGTAGTAATAGTTGGATTTGTACGTGGACCGGGTTATTGGAGCCAAACAGTCCTCAATTATATTGAGACCAAACGAATCCTGCCCCTCTGCTGCATCTTTTGGCTATTCGAAACGTGGGCAAAATCAGAAAAGTCTATTGATTGGATAACTTATTATAATTTTTCTTTCTTTTTAAAAAAACTAATAGGATATTCAGTGAATGCACCGAGCAAGACGTTCATCACCTTTTGTACGTTCACCACCTGTAACTAGATCAAGACATTTAGCAAATATAACCGCCGTTGATTTTTCTTTAGAATCGTCATCCAGTCGACCAAGTACTTCAGTTCAAATTTCCGATAATCCATTTTTTGAACCCGACCTCACAATTGAGAATTCGGAGAATATTCAGGAACGGTTCGTAGATCCTGAACCACTAAACCTTCCTCCGGAGCCACCAATCATTCAAACAGAGATTGTTGAGGAACGAACCATTAAAACAGAATCATCTAGTGATACCGATTCAACAAATTCAATTATGGAGAATCTGGAACCTTTAAGTATGGAAGACCGAATGAGAGCTAAACGCACTGGCCAAGGTCACGCAATTACTCATCCAGACATTAATGCGCCAGATTATGAAATCAAAGGACAAATTCTACACATGGTGACTAATCAATGCCAATTTAGTGGTGCGCCGAAGGAAGATCCAAATGAACATCTACGTACCTTTAATAGGATCTGCACACTATTTAAAATCCGAGAAGTGGAGGATGAACAGATATATCTCATGTTATTTCCCTGGACTTTAAAGGGAGAAGCCAAAGATTGGTTGGAATCGTTACCTGAAGGGGCGATCGATACATGGGACGTTTTAGTTGACAAATTTCTTAAACAATTCTTTCCTGCATCTAAAGCCGTAAGACTTCAAGCAGAAATTGTTACGTTCACACAGAAACCAAATGAAACTCTATATGAGGCGTGGACAAGATATGGAAAGTTGTTAAGAGGATGTCCGCAACATGGTTTAGACACCTGTCAAATAGTACAAATATTCTACCAAGGATGCGACATCACTACAAGAAAAGACATAGATATAGCAGCTGGTGGTTCTATTATGAAGAAAACCGAAACTGATGCTTACAAAATTATTGATAACACTGCTTCCCACTCACATGAGTGGCATCAAGAAAAAGATATCATTAGATCATCTAAAGCAGCTAGAGCCGATTCTAGCCATGACTTAGATTCCATTTCCGCAAAGATAGATGCTGTGGAGAGACGAATGGAAAAGATGACTAAAGATATTCACTCAATACGAATTAGTTGTGAGCAGTGTGGAGGACCACATTTGACAAAAGATTGTCTCAGTATTGAATTAACAATGGAACAAAGAGAGAATATTTCATACATAAACCAAAGGCCTGGAAATAATTATCAGAATAATTATCAACCGCCAAGACCGATTTACAATCAAAACCAGAATTATAACCGAAATATTCCATACAACAACCAACAAGGTCCTAGCAATCAACAAGTATCCAATAATACTTACAATCAGCAAAGACCGAATTTTCAAAACAAACCACCACAACAAACCGATGATAAAAAACCAAATTTAGAAGATATGATGACGAAACTAGTTGAAACTCAAACACAGTTTTTCACATCTCAAAAACAAACCAATGAACAAAATGCTCAAGCATTTAGAAATCAACAAGCTTCTATTCAAAATCTGGAACAAGAAGTGAGTAACCTAGCAAGGTTAATAGGTGAAAGAAAACCGGGAAGTCTACCTAGTGATACAAATGCTAACCCCCGGAATGAAACAGCTAAAGCCATTACCACAAGAAGTGGTACAACACTTAAACCACCTGAAATACCTGTAACTTCTGATGAAACTATTCCTACTCCACAAAAACCACAACCTGATCAAGATAAGGAAAAAGAACCGGTAGTTGAAAAGATTAATGAAGATAACACAGTTAAGGATAAACCTTATGTTAAACCATACCAACCACCACTTCCTTACCCGAGTAAAATGAAGAAAGAGAAACTTGAAGCCGAGCAATCCAAATTCTTGGATATGTTTAAACAGATAAATGTAAATCTTCCTTTCATTGATGTGATTTCAGGAATGCCAAGATATGCTAAATTCTTGAAAATCTAATCTCAAATAGAAAGAAAATGGAAGAACTCTCGGCTGTTACTATGAATGCTAATTGTTCAGCAGTGCTGTTGAATAAGATACCAGAAAAACTATCTGATCCAGGAAGTTTCACAATTCCATATTTTCTGGGTAGTCTTAGTTCAATAGAAGCATTGGCAGACTTAGGTGCTAGTATAAATCTAATGCGGTATTCACTATACACTAAACTAGACCTTGGAGAATTGAAACCAACATGAATAAGTATACAACTAGCCGACCGATCAGTAAAATATCCTAGAGGGATAATGGAGAATATGCTAGTTAAAGTTGGTACTTTAGTATTTCCAGTAGATTTTGTTGTTTTGGACATGGAAGAAGATTCTCAAGTTCCTCTCATATTAGGAAGACCATTCTTAAACACGGCTAAAGCAATGATAGACGTGTTCGGTAAGAAATTGACCCTAAGTATAGAGGATGAGAGTGTTACCTTTTCAGTTGATAGAGCAATGCAACAACCACAATCTGCAGATGATACATGTTATTATATTCAAACTATAGATGCACATGCAGAATTATTAGAAGAATTTCCAGAATTACAAGGAACAGGAGAATGTTCTTTAGGAGAAGGTAATGAACCAATTGATGAAGCTGAAATGTTAGCTACACTTATAGCTAATGGATATAAACCAACAACAGAAGAAATTCAAATGCTAAAAGAAGAAGACAGATATCGATACAAATCATCGATAGAAGAACCTCCGAAATTAGAGTTAAAGCCACTTCCAAACCATTTGGAATACGCTTATTTACATGGTGAATCTGAATTACCTGTAATAATATCGTCTTCTCTTACTGAAAATGAGAAATCACAACTCATTTCTGTGTTGAAAGCTCATAAACCAGCCATTGCATGGAAGATTCATGATATTAAAGGAATAAGTCCTTCGTATTGCACACATAAAATCCTTATGGAAGAAGGTCATAAAACGTATGTGCAACGCCAACGAAGACTAAATCCTAATATGCAAGATGTAGTTAAGAAAGAGATTATTAAACTGCTAGATGCAGGTTTGATATATCCAATTTCTGATAGTCCATGGGTAAGCCCAGTTCAATGCGTACCTAAGAAGGGTGGCATGACTGTCATTACAAATGAGAAAAATGAGCTTATTCCTACTAGGACTGTAACAGGATGGCGTGTATGTATTGATTATAGAAAATTAAATGACGCCACCAGAAAAGATCACTTTCCCTTACCTTTCATAGATCAAATGTTGGAAAGATTAGCCGGAAATAGTTACTATTGTTTTCTAGATGGATTTTCCGGATATTTTCAAATTCCAATAGCACCCGAAGATCAAGAGAAAACCACATTCACGTGCCCTTATGGTACTTTTGCTTACAAACGCATGCCATTTGGACTTTGCAACGCCCCTGCAACCTTTCAAAGGTGTATGATGGCGATTTTTCACGACATCATAGAAGAATGCATGGAAGTATTCATGGATGACTTTTCAGTCTTCGGTGATACATTTAAATCATGTCTAGTTAATCTGGAACGAATGCTAATTAGATGCGAAAAATCAAATCTAGTACTTAATTGGGAGAAATGCCATTTCATGGTTAAAGAAGGCATCGTTCTTGGACATAAAATTTCAAAAGAAGGAATTGAAGTGGATAGAGCTAAAGTAGATGTAATTGCTAAACTTCCACATCCCACCAATGTTAGAGGAGTTAGGAGTTTTCTAGGGCATGCCGGTTTTTACCGACGTTTCATAAAAGATTTTTCTAAAATTGCCACTCCTATGAATAAACTCCTAGAAAAGGATGCTCCATTCATCTTTTCAGATGAGTGTATCAAATCTTTTAATATTCTTAAAGAAAAACTCACTAATGCGCCGATCATGATAACACCAAATTGGAATCTACCATTTGAACTAATGTGCGATGCAAGTGATTTTGCAATGGGAGCCGTTTTAGGACAAAGGATTGAAAAACGATTTCAACCTATATATTATGCTAGTAAGATGTTACAAGGAGCACAAACAAACTATACAACTACTGAAAAAGAACTCCTTGCTATTGTCTTTGCTTTTGACAAATTTCGATCATATCTCGTTCTAGCAAAAACGGTGGTCTATACCGACCATTCTGCTCTTAGATACCTATTTTCAAAACAAGATGCTAAACCAAGATTAATCCGTTGGATCTTACTCTTACAAGAGTTTGATATTGAAATCCGAGATAAAAGAGGAGCAGAAAATCTCGCCGCTGATCATCTTTCTCGTCTTGAAAATCCCGAATTAGAAGAATCGGCCATACAAGACAACTTTCCTGATGAATATCTATTGAAGATAGATTATAAAGAAATCCCATGGTTTGCAGACTATGAAAACTACTTAGTTTGTGGATTCCTTGAAAAAGGATTATCGTACCAAAGACGAAAGAAATTCTTCAGTGATATAAAACACTATTTCTGGGAAGATCCACACCTGTTTAAAAGTTGTCCCGATGGAATAATACGCCGATGTGTATTTGGAGATGAAGCTAGTAAAATTTTAAACCATTGTCACACAGGACCAACAGGAGGGCATTATGGGCCTCAACTAACAGCAAGAAAAGTTTATGAAGCTGGATTCTATTGGCCTACAATTTACAAAGACGCACACCTTCTTTGCAAATCCTGTGATGCATGTCAAAGGGCCGGAAAAATAAGTCAACGTGATGAAATGCCACAAAATATCATCCAAGTATGTGAAGTATTTGACATTTGGGGTATTGACTTTATGGGTCCATTTCCAAAATCTCATAATAATCTATATATACTCGTAGTCATTGATTATGTATCTAAATGGGCGGAAGCACAAGCTCTCCCAACTAACGATGCACGAGTTGTAGTCAACTTTTTAAAACGTCTTTTTGCAAGGTTTGGAACACCGAAAGCTTTAATAAGTGATCGGGGTACTCATTTCTGTAATAATCAACTTGAGAAAGTTCTTAAAAGATATGGAGTAAATCATAAAATCTCCACCGCATATCATCCACAAACAAGTGGACAAGTTGAAAATACCAACCGAGCTTTAAAACGTATTCTAGAGAAAACCGTAGGATCAAATCCGAAGGAATGGTCCATTAAATTGGAGGATGCACTCTGGGCTTTTAGAACAGCCTACAAAACTCCAATTGGAACCACACCTTTTAGACTTGTTTATGGAAAAGCATGTCATCTTCCAGTAGAAATTGAACACAAAGCATTTTGGGCTTTGAAGACATGTAATCTTGATTTACATGAAGCCGGACATCTACGATTAAGTCAACTAAACGAATTAGAAGAATTAAGACATGATGCATACGATAATTCGTTAATCTATAAAGAAAGAACGAAGAAATGGCATGATAAAAGAATTAGAAGTTCAAAAGAATTTAAAGAAGGAGACAGAGTTCTTCTTTTCAATTCACGATTCAAGCTATTTCCTGGAAAATTGAAATCAAGATGGTCTGGACCATTCATAGTCAAAAGAGTTTTCCCATACGGAACGATAGAATTAATAAATTCAAATGGGATTGAATTTAAAGTTAATGGTCACAGAGTTAAACATTACATACATGGTCCGATGGAAGTCGACAACGAAGTTAATCACAATTTCGACACCACAGCTAACTAAGTGTGGGGAGAATCAAGTCTTTAAAGGATAATATGTATTTCTGTTAGAGTTAGATTGTCTGTTTTCGTGTAGTTCTCGAAAATGGAACCCGAATGGTCTTTCCCTAGCAGACCCTAAAGAACTAGTCTTCTCCCCCCATTCTGAATTTTTATTTTTTTTAGGTTTTTACAAAATGAAGACTGCCTGTGAACTAAACCATGGTCTAATGCTACACGCTTTGATCACTAAAAGAAATAATGACATACTACCGAGTGAAATAGTATCAGTAATCAGAGAAAGAATGGACGGAGTTAGAAAAGAATCCAGATGCGAAGATAATAAGTTACAATTTGGTAAAGGAAAATCAAAATCCGCAGTGAAAAGAAGAGCACGACACCTAGAAAGATGTCACAAATGCGGAAAATGGTCACATGGAGGTAAATGTTCAAATAATCAAACCTATTCAAATACCGAATTTGTTACTTTATGCAGAGACGGACCGTTCATATGTTTAGAAGAAAAGACACTGAATGCTCGAGGTTACGCCTATGTAGCCATGGAAAATCAATTAAACCGACTATCTTATGAATGGGATAGATCATATAACTAAGAAATCTATTTCACAGGTATGTCTGTACAGTTTTTATTTTTATTTTTATTTTTAACCTTTTGATAATAAACGCTAATTTGTTCGCTAAAAAATATTAAATTGGTATTGAATAAAATTAGGTTTGGCGACCGAAATTATTGATATCATTCAAAAATTTATTACATCACTGCGAAATTTAACGTTTATTCTTAAGGTATAAATATCTTTAATCAATCAACCCAAAATATTTCAAAAATTCGTCATGAGTTAAATTAGGTCTTGGAACCGAAATTACTTTACCGAAAAGAGGGGCGCATATTTTTGATAATATTTGATTGATTAAAGTGGGATAAAAAGCCAAAAAAAAAAATTTTTAATTTTATTTTTACCATGTTTTTTTTTAAAATTAATATTTAAATCTTAAATTAATATTGTAAACTTTGTAAAAACAATATATTTAAAATTATAAATATTTGAAAAATTAATATAAGTTTGGTATGAATTTATAATATGAATTTTTAAATTAAGTTTGGTGTGAATTTTTAATTTTTAAAATATGAATTTTTAATTTTATGCATTTCAAATTTTAAATTTGGTGTGAATTTTTAATATTAATTTTGAATTTTATATTTAAGTTGTGTGAATTTAAAAACAAAAATTTACTTTATCTCATTAAGTTAAGAATATGATTTTTAAAATTCGTCGTAAGTTGAAGACTAGGTCTTTGAACCGAAATTGCTTTACCCAAGGGAGGGACGAGAACTTTTATTATCATTATTTTTAATCTTATTGAATTAAAGTATGCCAAAAACATTGAAAAAACCCAAAAAATCTTAGCTTTTAAAACAATCGCTACAAAAAGACAAATTTTAAAATTTTGTCGAAGGACGGACTAGGACATCGATCCGAAACGACCTCGTCCTAAATAACAAGGGAAACAAAATTTTAAAATTAAGTACTTAATTGTTTCAAAAGATAATGATTATAAAAAAAAAAAAAAAAAAACAACTCCGCGAGTCGCGGAGTTTGGAGGGTAAATCCCCGCGACTCGCGGGAGGACCGGATTACAGAAAAAAAAAAAAAATAAGAGCTGCAACAACTCAGTTTCACACTCCACACCCAAAAATACTGCGAACATAACCTCGAAAAACCACCCAAAAACACCCCAAAAATCCCAATTTTTAACCGTTAATCACCAAATTTTTTGCTAAAATCATGTTGAGAAGGATGCTATCTAAGAATTACTCAAGAAAAACGGTAAATTTCTACACCTAAACACCATTTAATTCGAAATTTGGTGTTCTTGAGCAATTTTGTCCCCAAATTGATTTTGATGCTTTTTAGTGTAATTAGACTTAAATTGTTTATGTATTATGCTTGTATAACCTAGATTGATGCTGTTTAACATGATTAGAAGCCTTAAACTTCAAATTTTGAATAATCTAGGGTTTGTGTTCTTGAGCAAATTTGGGGCTTTTTGATATAAACAGGTTATGGCCGATTTTTGTCATGAATTGTTGCTAAATTGAGTAGTGTAACATGTCTAGGTAGTTAAATGATCCAAACTTTGAGCCTAAACATGATTTTGAGAATTAAAGTGGACTTTTTCAAGTCTAAAATTCATGAACTTGATTTTTGAAAGATAATGCCATTTGAGACTTGTTTAATTGCTAGTAATGATTATTTTGACATGTTATTTGAGTTGAATGCTTATGAACTTGGCGAACATTTTCGTATATGCTTATTTGAAAAAGTGTAGATTTGATAAAAATGTGAAAATGAGCTTAAGTTTGATATAAATTGATAATGTCATTGTAATTATTTTGATTGATGATTTTGCTGACACTAATGCATATTTGGATGCACAAAAATTGTGTTTGATGTGTTTTGCAGAATGAAAGGGGTGAATCTTCATCCCAAGCCCGCAATGCTCCTGCTGAGAATTTGGAACAACAGGAGGTGGATAACTACTACAAGCAGGATGTACCTCATCCAGTCATGACCTTTTCCGATATGCATTTGGAAGAGTTGCACCCGAACCTGAGATTTGACAGACTTTGGATAGATTATCCAAAATATCAAAGGGGTTTGCATACTCTTCATTCCAAGGTTGTTGAGGTACCGAGGGTCATAGAATGGGGACCCTTAGAAGCTATAGAATTGGCCGGGCCAATTAGGGAATTACTTGTACAGAGGTATGGTAATTCTTCTTTTAATGACTGGATATGTTTATTCACCATACATAGACCTGTATATAAAGTATGGTGTGAAGAATTGTTATGTAGTATAGAGTTGAATGATCGGGTAGCTAGTTTAACCGATCGTTCTTTTATTAGATTTTTGTTAGGCGGTTCGATGCGCCACATGTCTTTACTGGACATGGCTCAGGCTTTACGTATATATACGCCTGAGGAGTTAGCGTCTGCCGATTGTAGAGGATTGATACTAAACGGTAGAAAGATAGATGAGAATTTTGATACACACGGTGTGTGGAGTCAAATGACAAGCCATCACCGTTTCAAAGGGGGAAATTACTCTTATTTGGATATAGATAGAGCCGAATTAAGAGTGATACATAGGTTTTTAGCTAATTCGATTACACAAAGGGGTAAAAACAAGGAAAAAGTAAATGAACAGGATTTGTTTTACCATATGTGTATTCGAGACCCACAAAGCGCTGTAAGTATACCATATTGTGTGGGTTATTATTTATCAGCTATGGTTCGGGGGATGCGACCACATAGCATAATAGGAGGTGGTATTTTTATTACTTTGATTGGTGAATATCTCGGTGTGGATATAAGTCGGGGGGGATTATTACTAGAAGAGCCGGAACCCCGCGATACTATAGGTTTAAATGTATACCATGGTGCGAAAGTTTTGAAGAGGCGAAATAACGCCGCAGTACGATACCATGGTAGACATCCACAGGTGGAGAGAAACCAGCAGCAAGGTAATGTAGGAGGGGGGAATGAGATGCAAGAAATGCATAGGTTTATAGCTTCTCAGGAATACGAAAATGCTAGACAGAGAGCATTTGAAGATTGTCAAGTTCATCAGAACCAAATCATAGCTCATTGCCAACATATAGGTAGAAACTATATTCCTACACCGAAACCCATCTTCCCTCCTTGGTCTATAGAGATGCAGCCACCATATCCTACGTATGACCCTGCCGAAGCATTCTATAGCACTTATGGTTATGCCTGGAACCCCTATTGGTACCAATATCATCCTTAGTTTACTTATTATTTTTATTTTTTATTTTGTAATTTGTAATTATTGATACGTTTAATACTTTTGTTAATATTGTAATCATTTTTATAATTATCTAACTTTTATTCTTAGATTTTAATAATTTTTGAATGTGGGGTAATATACCAAACTTCAAAAATATGTATATATGTTTGCAGTTTATCTTATGTACACAACAGGGTAAAACAACGCATTTTCAAAGACTGGCATTAAGTTCAGCAAAAGCAACTAATTTTGACGACAAGATGCAAAATATATGTGAAATAACAACAAGACGGAATGAACAAATGATGTGCACCATTTATCATTCAGCAAACAAACGCCAATATATTTGGAAACTTTGGTAAAATTTAATCATTTTCACACAAATCACCCTCAATAATTTAAATTGTTACTGATTTCTTGCAAATGAGGGCATTGCAAGATCTTAAGTGTGGGAAGGGGTTAAATTCTTTCGGATTTTAACATTTTTTACTTTATACACTTGGTTACCATTAAAAATACTAGTAAAGCAGTAGTTGTATTAGAATCTAGTGCTCTCTGATAAAAAAAGAACAACCCTAGTCTTATATACTGACTACCCAATTCTAGTAAAATTTTTCAAAATTTTCAATTAAATGAATTCAAATCATGTTTATACATATTTATGAACGATAAAACTAGGTTTTAACACCGAAATTATTGTTACCTCGGAAAGGACATAAATTAAGAAACAAACTAAAATGTTAAAATTCATTTAAAATGGAATAGAGGACGATAAAAAGGAAAATAAAAGCCAAGTGTGGGAAAATTTACCAAGTTATCTTAAACATATGTCACATATATCTGTAACAAATAACTGAAAATACTTTTGCTTTGGACTAAACTAAACTGTTTTACCCAATGAAAGAAAAGAAAAGATGGATCTACACGATGAATCAATTCCATCATTAAAAGGAAGTAAAGTCTTCCGAAAAAGAAACGCGCTTCTTGATTTAGGTCATGAAGTTGTCGTTCAGACCAGCTGTAGGTTGACGAAAAATCTAGAAAAGTCATCACTAAAATCAGCAGGAAATCCACGGACCTCAGCATTAAACAGGGTCGCCAAGTGGTCAGATTTATCCTAACCATGAGAAGGATTTATCTCGTACAATGGGGGGCACCGTGCAAATTAGCTTGATAAGACTAATGAATCAGATCCCCAGAAAGGATAATCTCCTTAAAGATTAAAAATCAGCTTTTAAGACTGATATTACTCAATCCTAGAGATTGACCTTAAAGATTGAGAATTACAAACTCATGGAATTCAATGATATCTAAACTCGAGCTTGAACGAGAAAATATTTTGATCAAAATTACAAACCGATTTGTTTTCTGAAAACCCTATTTTCAATGCGTTCATTACCATTGAACGTAAAATCCTAGGAATTCACCTGGAATTCATTAGGTCACCTGAACCAAATCGGGTGTCAACCGTAAGAACGGTGGTTGCATAGTGGTCAAAGACAGGACCTTGTGCCAGACCGAAAAATTATAAGGGTGAGCTTTACTATTGCTCCTACCAAGGATAGTAATTGCGTCCGACACGTTATAGACCATAATCAAAAGCATGTCACGGGACATTGCCTTAACAGTTGCTTGTTCAACGCTTTCCTTTACAACCGGACGGTAGTTTGCCGAAAGGTAATATACGGAACAAGTAAACTGGACGTGTTGCTTTCCAAATACAAGGTTAGCAAGTGGGTGACACAAAACCGCAAGTTTTGAGCTAAAATTTTCAAATCTGAAACCCACCAAACCCACAAAAATATTTTGCAAACACCGGTAAAGGGTTATTCCGGAAAACTTATCTAGGGTAAAAACTAGATTTAATTTTTAAAAGATCAAATGTTTTCATAAAGATCCAATTTCCTTAATGGATCTAAATTTTTATAGTCATGTGGGACTGTAAACCATATCGTTACTACCATTGTTTATACCGCCATATAGAAATCACTGATGTACAAAGTGTGAAGAATAAAGAAGTGATTCTAGTATTTCAAGACAATATTGCTTGAGGACAAGCAACACTCAAGTGTGGGAATATTTGATAATGCTAAAAACGAACATATATTTCATAGCATTATTCCTCAAGAAAGACAAGCTTTTAGTTGCAACTGTTCTATTTACAAGTGATATACGTTTAAATAATAAAAGGTGAAGACAAAAGACAGATTCGACGAATTGAAGACGCAAACGACCAAAAAGCTCAAAAGTACAAAAGACAATCAAAGAGGTTCCAATTATTGATAAGAAACGTCTCGAAATTACAAGAGTACAAGATTCAAAACGCAAAATACAAAATATAAAATTGTACGCAAGGACGTTCGAAAATCCGGAACCGGGACCAGAGTCAACTCTCAACGCTCGACGCAACGGACTAAAAATTACAAGTTAACTATGTATATAAATATAATATAATATATAATTAATTATATTAATTATATATATATTATATATATAATAAAAACCGTCGGCAGAGAAAGACTCCAAGATGTGAGCTGGAATTTCAAACTCCGCGACTCGCGGAGTTTGAAGAGGATTTTGCCGCGAGTCGCGGAGCCCCAAAAATCGAAATTCCCTATAAAGCCAACCGAATTCTGATCACAATTCATATCTTTTTCTTCTCTTATCATACGTAAAATTTATATATATATATATAATTTATATTTTAATTTTAATTTTAATTCTAATAATAAGGGTATGTTAGCGAATGTTGTAAGGGTGTAAGTCGAAATTCTGTCCGTGTAACGCTACGCTATTTTTAATCATTGTAAGTTATGTTCAACCTTTTTACATTAATGTCTCGTAGCTAAGTTATTATTATGCTTATTTAATCCAAAGTAATCATGATGTTGGGCTAATTACTAAAATTGGGTAATTGGGCTTTGTACCATAATTGGGGTTTGGACAAAAGAACGACACTTGTGGAAATTAGACTATGGGCTATTAATGGGCTTTATATTTGTTTAACTAAATGAAAGTTTGTTAATGTTAATATAAAGATTTACAATTGGGCGTCCCTATAAATTACCATATACACTCGATCGGACACGATGGGCGGGGTATTTATATGTACGAATAATCGTTCATTTAACCGGACACGGGAATGGATTAATAGCCACTAGAATAATTAAAACAGGGGTGAAATTACATTCAAGGGTAATTGGTGTAATTGTTAACAAAGTAGTAAAACCTTGGTTTACACGCAGTCGATAACCTGGTGTATTCATTAAACAAAGTATTAAAACCTTGTTACAATTCGAATCCCCAATTAGTTGAAATATTTAACTTCGGGTATAATAATAATTTGACGAGGACACTCGCACTTTATATTTATGACTGATGGACTGTTATGGACAAAAACCAGACGGACATATTAAATAATCCAGGACAAAGGACAATTAACCCATGGGCATAAAACTAAAATCAACATGTCAAACATCATGATTACGGAAGTTTAAATAAGCATAATTCTTTTATTTCATATTTAATTTCCTTCATTTTATATTTAATTGCACTTCTAATTATCGCACTTTTATTATTCGCAATTTCATTATCGTTATTTACTTTACGCTTTAAATTAAGTCTTTTATTTATTTAATATTTTACATTAGGTTTTAACTGCAACTAAAGTTTTAAAATCGACAAACAGGTCATTAAACGGTAAAAACCCCCCTTTATAATAATAATATTACTTATATATATGTTTGTATTTTTATAAAAGTAAACTAATATAGCGTTGAGCTTTGTTTAAAGATTTCCCTGTGGAACGAACCGGACTTACTAAAAACTACACTACTGTACGATTAGGTACACTGCCTATAAGTGTTGTAGCAAGGTTTAAGTATATCCATTCTATAAATAAATAAATATCTTGTGTAAAATTGTATCGTATTTTATAGTTTTTCCTAGTAAAATTAATAACTATTTTATATACACCTCGCATAACATCAAGTATTTTTGGCGCCGCTGCCGGGGACACTCTTAAACGCCGGAAGCGCAACGCTAATATATAAAAAAAAAAAAAAAAAATTTTAGCTTACTTCTATTAAAAATTCGTTTTTTAAAAATCTATTAAAAATTTTAGCGCAACGCCGGATTGCTTTTGATAGGTCAAAGATCTATTTTCAATAGATTATCACTTCCTCTCTGGGCACCAGGAACGAAAGACAAAAGTTATGAGGAAAGTATATGCCGATAAAAAAAAAAATTTGAAAGATCAAAGTCTCTAGAGCAAGTCTCTATGAATAATGCAAAGAAAAACCCGAGAAGATGCCCTAAAGAAGAATGCCGGAAGAGCAAAAGAAAATTCTAGACAAAGTTTTAGCAAAATCCGCCTCTTCTGAAGAAAATTTTTACGGAATTCGAGTCGTTCTCTATCCAAAATGGATACTCTAAAGAATCAAAGTCTATCAATTCTCTCAAAATTCAAAAGATCTGGATACCTTTCACCGATCCATAAATTCCCGACCAAACCATATAACCCTTCTTCCTCTTGAAAGAATGCTTAGGAAGAAGATCAGTGCCGTCCTTACTTAACCGGTGGAGATGTCGATGCTTTACCAAGCCTATGATGAGAACTGTTACACGACTGGATTCTGAGCGACAATACAATTAGAATAGGACACCCTAAACACTTGAGTGAAATGAGTGATCTGCTAGTGAGGAGACTGATCATGTATACTCCACATCTGAGAGTTGGAAAGTACGCCTTTTTCACTATGGACGCAATTGAAATCTAGCGACCAAACCATCGAAGCTCGAAACTTTTTCTAATACTTTCGAAAGATGTGCTGACTTCTGATGAAGGCATAATAAAAAGATCTACCGGTGGTGCAAGGGAGAGTCTATTAGAAAGATCCTTATATTCCCGCTTTTTGCTTGAGGACAAGCAAAGCCAAGTGTGAGGTATTTAAAATCGGGCAAAAAGTTACATTTTTATCCCCAGTATTAAGCCCTAGAACAATAAAGATTTAAACTTTGTCAACAAAATTATTGTTTTTTCGGTTGATTTTGTAGATTAAGTAATTACGAAGACGATGCAAAAAGAATCAAGTAAAACGGAGCTAAAACGAAGATTCTAGAGCGAAAACGGTGAAAGACAAGAAATCAAGTTACGATCCAGTGAAATCAGGCTGACCAGGCCAGCAAACGGCCTACCATACGACTTGCCAAACGGCCTGCCAGTATGGCAAATAGCCTGCCAAACGGTCAGAGTAAACGGGCTTGATAAACGGCTTGCCTTAGCAAATGGCCTCCAAAAATGGCCTGCCAAACGGCCTGCCAGCCGTTTGCAGGCAAAAATCAAGTCTATTTAAAGGGCTCTCTCCATCCATTCCAACACACACTCAATTTGTAATTCTTTTCATATTTTCAAGCTTTTAGTTAGTCTTTAGTAGTAGTTAGCTTAGCTTTTATTTTTCGGAGGATATCCCGACGAGTCCCTGCGATCTCGGGCAGATTTCTTCGGCCTTTTCTAGTTTTTATCCGAAACGCTTGTCTTTTGTATTAAACATGTGTCCTTACTTTTTATGTTTAATAATGCGTTCCGATATTACCATGATAGCTTAATTAATCTGTATGTTGCCATGATAGAAGTTTGGGTTAGCGTAATTATGTTAATTTAGTACGATTACTGTTATAATACTGAACTAGGAAGTCTGATAGATTTGTATGCTAGGATTAAGACCCCTGGTTATACTGTATCTGAAGATTCTATGAACTCGGTATGGCCGGAGTTCTCGAGAGGCATTTAATGCGCTTTTAGGACACGGAACTTAGGAATTGAGACATGAATGACCTAGTATGCCTATTGACTGTTCCAAAGAGACCTCTTAGGAGCTGTTAAGATCTAGATTATTGCCTTCATGGTGTGATCCAGGCCGATTGCATGTTCTTGTTTGATTGTTGCCTTAGGTCTTAGTCATATCAACTATTTAGTTATTCATTAGGTTTCTATCTGATTTACTATCAGTATATTGACTGTGATGCTGTATAATGTTTGAATTGATATGATCTCATTAGTATGATGACATGGTTGTTAGTTTTCATTTAAGGTTTTGCCAACTTAAACTGACGGATTCTTTCCGTTTGTGATCAGTGTTCAATCAACACGGTACGTTGTTATTCAATTACCTGAACTGATAACGAGGATTAGGATTAGAGCTTAACTCACTAATAAACCTAGTGCTTTACTGAGGATAACCTCCGAGGTATTGTTACCTTTCAATTATACGACCAAGTGACATACTTCTCACTGCTCAAAGAGAACTCCGAGAGTTCGGAGACAAGTAGGTCTGTGTAATTGGCTCATCTAACCAGATCTACATTATTCCAAGCATAGTCTTAGAATAAGCATAATTACCTTCCCCTAACCCAATACTAATATCTTGGTCAACATTTCCCTGATCTGCATACTCCGGATATCCTTCCACTTTATTTACATTTTCGCACTTAGGACTTTTAGCAAAAATCAACTACTATCTTTGATGTTAAAGCAGAGGGGTACACGAAATAGTTATATTTTTATTGCGAAATACTATTAAATACGATACAATTTTACACAAGTTATTTATTTATTTATTGAATGGAATATACCTAAACCTTGCTACAACACTTATAGGCAGTGTACCTAATTGTAGAGTAGTGTAGTTTTTAGTAAGTCCGGTTCGTTCCACAGGGAGCTAGCTGAGTTTAACGCTATATTTTTAAACAATTATTTTTGTATATACATATATATATATATATATATATATATATATATATATATATATATATATATATATATATATATATATATATATATATATATATATATATATATATATATATATATAAGTCGTGTTATTATTATTATTATAAAAAGGGGGGTTTTTTTACCGTTTAATGACCGGTTTGTCGATTTTAAATAAAGCGTAAAGATAAATGACGATAATATAAATGACAGAATTTAAATTGCGATAAAGTAAATTTCAGTAATTAAAATGACAGTAAATAAAGGTATGATGAAATATGAAATAAAAATATTATGCGTATTTAAACTTCCGTAATCTTGATGTTTGACGTTTTGACTAATTGTTACCCGGTTTAACTGTCCTTTGTCCTGGATTATTTGATACCTATTTGGTTTTTGTCCATAATAGTCCATCGGTCATAATTATAAAATGCTCGTCAAATTAACCTTATTCCCGAAGTTAAATATTCCAACTAATTAGGGATTCGAATTGTAACAAGGTTTTAATACTTTGTTTAATGATTACACCAGGTTATCGACTGCGTGTAATCCAAGGTTTTGTTACTTTGTTAACAATTACATCAATTATCCTTGTATGTAATCCACCCCTGTTTTAATGAGATATGAATATTAATTTACCCACTTAATTAGAATGAATAATCAATTACCCAACCCGAATAATTAATTAAATGATCGTAAACGATGTCGTATAAATGTCACTAAATAGGACATTCGTAATCAATTTAATAATTATTAGTTTAACTAATTTGAAGATTGGTTCGACAGGTTCTAATGAGTTGTCGTTCAATTAGACAATACCCCCTACCTATTAATAGTCAATAGTCCAATGTCCACAAGTGTCGGTCTTTTATCCAAACCTTAATTATGGTACAAAATCCAATAACCCCGTCTTAATATTTTAGTCCAACATCACGATTACTTCGGCTCAAATAAGCATAATAATAACTTAGTTACGAGACATTAATTTAAAAAGGAAGAACATAGCTTACAGTGGTATTTAATCGCTTAGCATTACACGGACAGAGTTCCAACTTTAAAACCCGTAAAACATTTCTTACATTAACCCAACTAAACCATAATTTATTATTAATCTTAATTATAATTAAAATTATAATTATAAATATATATTACATAGAGAGAAAGAGAGATTGTAAAAGGTGTGTTTATTTCGTGCAGAATTCGTCGCCTTTTATAGCACTTGGCCAGATTTTGATGCCCATGCGATCGCATGGATTTTGTGCCTTCTGGCCATGCGATCGCATGGCCCTCTGATCCAGCTCACATGCTTTTATTTTCTAGTTTGCCGACAGTTTTTAATATATAATATAATATATAAAATATATATATATATAAATATATATATATATATATATATATATATATATATATATATATATATATATATATAATTTTAAGAATTATTTATATATTATATTATATTTATGTGCATAGTTGACTTGTAATTTTAGCTCCGTTGCGTCGTGCATTGATAGTTGGCTCAAGTCCCGTTTCCGGATTTTCGAACGTCCTTTCGTACGCGGAGATATCTTGTACTTTGCGTTTCGTGGCTTGCACTCTTGTAATTTTTAGACGTTTCTCATCATTAAATTGAACCACTTGAATTATATCTTGTACATTTGAGCTTTTTGGTCATTTGCGTCTTCAAATCATCGTTTTCTTCTTTTGTCTTCGCACTTATTTATTTAAACGGATATTACATAAAAATAGAACAATTGCAACTAAAAGCTTTACATATTGGAAGGATATTGTGCCTAAATATATGTTCATTTAGAGCACTATCAAATATCTCCACACTTAAATGTTGCTTGTCCTCAAGCAATACATATCTTGAAATAAAATCACACTTCACTCGAATCACTTTTTTTATTCTCACACTTTATACATCAGTGATTTTGATACATTGATATAAACAATGATAGTAACAATGTGGTTTACAGTCCCATATGACTATGAAAATTTAGATCCTTTAAGGAAATTGGATCTTTATGAAAACATTTGATCTTTTGAAAGTTCATTCTAGCTTTTACCCTAGATAAGTTTTCCAGAATAACCCTTCACCGGTGTTTGCAAAATGTTTTTGTGGGTTTTGTGGGTTTCAGATTTGAAAATTTTAGCTCAAAACTTGCAGTTTTGTGTCACCCACTTGCTAATCTTGTATTGGGAAAGCAACACGTCCAGTATACTTGCTCCGTATATTACCTTTCGGTAAACTACCGTCCGGTTGTAAAGGAAAGCGTTGAACAAGCAACTGTTGAGGCAATGTCCCATGACATGCTTTTGTTCATGGTCCACAACGTGTCGGATGCAATTACTATCCTTTGTAGGAGAAATAGTAAAGATCACCCTATAATTTTTTGGTCTGGTACAAGGTCCTGTCTTCGACCATGCTATGCAACCACCGTTCTTACAGTTGACACCCGATTGGGTTCAGGTGACCTAATGAATTCCGGTGAATTCTTAGGATTTTACGTTCAATGGTAATGAACGCATTGAAAATAGGTTTTCAGAAAACAAATCGGTTTTAATTTAATCAAAATATTTTCTCGTTCAAGATCGAGTTTAGATATCATCTGAAATGTCCCGTTCATATTGATTATAAATGTTCCATATTAATTGATTTCGTTGCGAGGTTTTGACCTCTATATGAAACATTTTTCAAAGACTGCATTCATTTTTAAAACAACCATAACCTTTATTTTATCAATAAAGGGTTTAAAAGCATTACGTAGATTATCAAATAATGATAATCTAAAATATACTGTTTACACATGACCATTACATAATGGTTTACAATAAAAATATATTACATTGATATATGTTTCTTGAATGCAGTTTTTACACAATATCATACAAACATGGACTCCAAATTTTGTGCTTATTTTAGTATGCAACAGCGGAAGCTCTTAGTATTCACCTGAGAATAAACATGCTTTAAATGTCAACAAAAATGTTGGTGAGTTATAGGTTTAACCTATATATATCAAATCGTAACAATAGACCACAAGATTTCATATTTCATTACACATCCCATACATAGAGATAAAAATCATTCATATGGTGAACACCTGGTAACCGACATTAACAAGATGCATATATAAGAATATCCCCATCATTCCGGGACACTCTTCGGATATGATATAAATTTTGAAGTACTAAAGCATCCGGTACTTTGGATGGGGTTTGTTAGGCCCAATAGATCTATCTTTAGGATTCGCGTCAATTAGGGTGTATGTTCCCTAATTCTTAGATTACCAGACTTAATAAAAAGGGGCATATTCGATTTCGGTAATTCAACCATAGAATGTCGTTTCACGTACTTGTGTCTATTTTGTAAATCATTTATAAAACCTGCATGTATTCTCATCCCAAAAATATTAGATTTTTAAAAGTGGGACTATAACTCACTTTCACAGATATTTCCTTCCTCGAAAATAAGACTTGGCCACAGATCGATTCACGAACCTATACAAATATGTACATATATATCAAAGTATGATCAAAATATAATTACAACCATTTTTATTATGTTTTAAAGATTTGAGTGTATTAAGTCAGCTGTCCTCGTTAATAACCTACAACTAGTTGTCCATAGTTAGATGTACAGAAATAAATCGATATATATATTATCTTGAATCAATCCACGACCCAGTGTATACACGTCTCAGGATAGATCATAACTCAAAGTATATATATTTTTGGAATTAACCTCAACCCTGTATAGCTAACTCCAACATTACTGCATATATCGAGTGTCTACGGTTGTTCCAAATAATATATATACGTGGGTCGATATGATATGTCAAAACATTTGCATACGTGTCTATGGTATCCCAATATTACATAATATATTAGAATACATGTATAATACAATATAAGTTAGCTAGGATATAATTTGTATAGATTTGTTAAACATTTCCCGTAGCTAAAAAGATCAAAAATATCCAATCTTGTTTTACCCATAACTTCTTCATTTTAAATCCGTTTTGAGTGAATAAAATTGCTATGGTTTCATATTGAACTCTCATTTAAGAATCCAAACAGAAAAAGTATAGGTTTATAGTTGGAAATTTAAGTTACATGTCAATTACTAAAGAGGTAGTCATTTCCGTTAAAAGAACGACATCTTGATGACCATTTTGAAAAACATACTTTCACTTTGAGTTTAACCAAGATTTTTGGATATAGTTTCATGTTCATATGAAAAATCATTTTCCTAGAAGAACAACTTTTAAATCAAAGTTTATCATAGTTTTTAATTATCCAAACCAAAACAGCCCCCAGTTTCACTACGACGGCGTATATCCGATTTTATGGTGTTCATCATGGTTCCAGGTTTTAAATCATTAAGTTAGCATATCATATAGATATAGAACATGTGTTTAGTTGATTTTAAAAGTCAAGTTAGAAGGATTAACTTTTGTTTGCTAACAAGTTTAGAATTAATTAAACTATGTTCTAGTGATTACAAGTTTAAACCTTCGAATAAGATAGCTTTATATGTATGAATCGAAAGATGTTATGAACATTATTACTACCTCAAGTTTTCTGGATAAAACTACTGGAAATGAGAAAAATTGATCTAGCTTTAAAGGATCCTTGGATGGCTTGAAAGTTCTTGAAGCAGAATCATGACACGAAAACAGTTCAAGTAAGATTTTCACTCGAAATAAGATTGTTATAGTTGTAGAAATTGAATCAAAGTTTGAATATGAATATTACCTTGAATTAGAAATATTACCTACTGTAAATAACAAAGGTTTCTTGATCTTAGATGATTACTTGGAATGGATTAGAAAGCTTGGAAGTAGACTTGCAAACTTGGAAGTATTCTTGATTTTTATGAAACTATACTTATGGAATTTATGAAGAACACTTAGAACTTGAATATGGAACTTGAGAGAGATCAATTAGATGAAGAAAATTGAAGAATGAAAGTGTTTGTAGGTGTTTTTGGTCGTTGGTATATGGATTAGATATAAAGGATATGTAATTTTGTTTTCATGTAAATAAGTCATGAATGATTACTAATATTTTTGTAATTTTATGAGATATTTCATGCTAGTTGCCAAATGATGGTTCCCACATGTGTTAGGTGACTCACATGGGCTGCTAAGAGCTGATCATTGGGGTGTATATACCAATAGTACATACATCTAAAAGCTTTGTATTGTACGAGTACGAATACGGGTGCATACGAGTAGAATTGTTGATGAAACTGAACGAGGATGTAATTGTAAGCATTTTTGTTAAGTAGAAGTACTTTGATATGTGTCTTGAAGTCTTTAAAAAGTGTAAGAATACATGTCAAAACACAACATGTATATACATTCTTTTGGAGTCGTTAAGTCTTCGTTAGTCGTTACATGTAAGTGTTGTTTTGAAACCTTTAAGTTAACGATCTCAATTAATGTTGTTAACCCAATGTTTATTATATCAAATGAGATGTTAAATTATTATGTTATCATGATATTATGATGTATGAATATCTCATAATATGATATATACATTAAAATATCGTTACAACGATAATCGTTACATATAAGTTTCGTTTCGTAATTCTTGAGTTAGTAGTCTTGTTTTTACATATGTAGTTCATTGTTAACACACTTAATGATATATTTAAATATCATTTTATCATGTTAAATATAGTGTATCAATATCTTAATATGATACATATGTATTTAGTAGACGTTATCATAACGATAATCGTTATATATATCATTTTGAGTTTCTTAACTTAGTAATCTCATTTCTTATGTATATCACACATTGTTAATATACTTAGTGAGATACTTACTCATCATAATCTCATGTCAACCATATATATATATATATATATATATATGTCTATATATACCACAACATGTAGTTTTTACAAATTTGTAACGTTCGTGAATCGCAGGTCAACTTGGGTGATCAATTGTCTATATGAAACTTATTTCATTTAATCAAGTCTTAAAAATTTGATTGCTTAACACGTTGGAAACATTTAGTCATGTAAATATCAATCTCAATTAATATATATAAACATGGAAAAGTTCGGGTCACTACAGTACCTACCCGTTAAATAAATTTCGTCCCGAAATTTTAAGCTGTTGAAGGAGTTGACGAATCTTCTGGAAATAGATGCGGGTATTTCTTCTTCATCTGATCTTCACGCTCCCAGGTGAACTCGGGTCCTCTACGAGCATTCCATCGAACCTTAACAATCGGTATCTTGTTTTACTTAAGTCTCTTAACCTCACGATCCATTATTTCGACGGGTTCTTCAATGAATTGAAGTTTTTCATTGATTTGGATTTCGTCCAACGGAATAGTGAGATCTTATTTAGCAAAACATTTCTTCAAATTCGAGACGTGAAAAGTGTTATGTACAGCCGCGAGTTGTTGAGGTAGCTCCAGTTGGTAAGCTACTGGTCCGGCACGATCTATAATATTGAATGGTCCAATGTACCTTGGATTTAGTTTCCCCCGTTTACCAAATCGAACAACGCCTTTCCAAGGTGAAACCTTAAGCATGACCATTTCTCCAATTTCAAACTCTATATCTTTTCTTTTACTGTCCTTGTAGCTCTTTTGTCGGCTCTGGGCGGTTTTCAATCGTTGTTGAATTTGGATGATTTTCTCGGTAGTTTCTTGTATTATCTCCCGACCCGTAATCTGTCTATCCCCCACTTCATTCCAAAAATTGAAGACCTGCACTTTCTACCATAAAGTGCCTCAAACGGCGCCATCTCAATACTAGAATGATAACTGTTGTTGTAGGAAAATTCTGCTAACGGTAGGTGTCGATCCCAACTGTTTCCGAAATCAATAACACATGCTCGTAGCATGTCTTCAAGTGTTTGTATCGTCCTTTCACTCTGCCCATCAGTTTGTGGATGATAGATAGTACTCATGTCTAGACGAGTCCCCAATGCTTGTTGCAACATCTGCCAGAACCTTGAAACAAATCTACCATCCCTATCAGAGATAATAGAGACGGGTATTCCATGTCTGGAGACAACCTCCTTCAAATACAATCGCGCCAACTTCTCCATTTTGTCATCTTCTCTCATTGGCAGGAAGTGTGCTGACTTGGTGAGACGATCAACTATTACCCAAATAGTATCATAACCATTTGCAGTCCTTGGAAATTTAGTAATGAAATCCATGGTAATGTTTTTCCATTTCCATTCCGGGATTTCAGGTTGTTGTAGTAGACCTGATGGTTTCTGATGTTCATATTTGACTTTAGAACACGTCAAACATTCTCCTACATATTTAACAATATCGGTTTTCATACCCGGCCACCAAAAGTGTTTCTTGAGATCTTTATACATCTTCCCCGCTCCGGGATGTATTGAATATCTGGTTTTATGTGCTTCCTTAAGTACCATTTCTCTCACACCTCCAAACCTTGGTACCCAAATTCTATCAGCCCTATATCAGGTTCCGTCTTCCCAAATATTAAGATGTTTCTCTGATCCTTTGGGTATCTCATTCTTCAACTTTCCTTCTTTTACAACCCCCTGTTGCGCCTCCTTTATTTGAGTAGTAAGGTTAGTACAAATACTTATATTCATAGCTTTTACCCGTATAGGTTCTCTGTCCTTTCTACTCAAAGCGTCAGCTACCACATTCGCCTTCCCCGGGTGGTATCGAATCTCAAAATCATAATCATTCAATAGTTCAATCCACCTGCGTTGTCTCATTTTCAGTTGCTTCTGATTAAATATATGTTGGAGACTTTTGTGGTCGGTATATATAATACTTTTGACCCCATATAAATAATGCCTCCAAGTCTTTAATGCAAAAACAACAGCACCCAATTCCAAATCGTGAGTCGTATAATTTTGCTCGTGAATCTTCAATTGTCTAGACGCATAAGCAATCACCTTCGTTCGTTGCATTAATACACAACTGAGACCTTGCTTTGATGCGTCACAATAAATCACAAAATCATCATTCCCTTCAGGCAATGACAATATAGGTGACATAGTTAGCTTTTTCTTCAATAACTGAAACATCTTCTCTTGTTCATCCTTCCATTCAAATTTCTTCCCTTTATGCATTAATGCAGTCAATGGTTTTGCTATTTTGGAGAAATCTTGGATGAATCTTCTGTAGTAACCAGCCAATCCTAAAAATTGACGTATACGCTTCGGAGTTTTTGGGGTTTCCCACTTTTCAACGGTTTCAATCTTTGCCGGGTCCACCTGGATACCTTCTTTGTTCACTATGTGATCGAGGAATTGAACTTCTTCCAACCAAAATGTACACTTTGAAAACTTAGCGTACAGTTTTTCTTTCCTCAATACTTCTAGCACTTTTCTCAAATGTTCTTCGTGCTCTTGATCATTCTTTGAGTAAATAAGTATGTCATCGATGAAAACAATGACAAACTTGTCAAGATATGGCCTACACACTCGGTTCATAAGGTCCATGAATACAGCTGGTGCGTTAGTCAATCTAAACGGCATAACCATAAACTCGTAATGACTATAACGTGTCCTAAAACCAGTTTTTGGAATATCATCCTCCTTTACTCGCATTTGATGATATCCAGAACGTAAATCGATTTTCGAATAAATCGACGAGCCTTGTAGTTGATCAAACAAGTCGTCAATTCTCGGTAGTGGATAACGGTTTTTGATGGTAAGTTTATTCAACTCTCTGTAGTCAATACACAACCTAAATGTACCATCCTTCTTCTTGACAAACAAAATAGGAGCTCCCCATGGTGATGTGCTTGGTCGAATGAAACCACGTTCTAATAGTTCTTGCAATTGGCTTTGCAGTTCTTTCATCTCGCTGGGTGCGAGTCTGTAAGGAGCATGAGCTATTGGTGCAGCTCCTGGTACAAGATCTATTTGAAATTCAACAGATCGATGTGGAGGTAGTCCCCGTAATTCTTTCGGAAATACATCGGGAAAT